>NW_026883049.1:0-45289 GCF_032173495.1 Musca vetustissima
AAGAAAATATTTTTGAAGCCATAAAAGAGGCGTGGATTTTTTAAAGAACATTTTTGAAGCCATAAAAGAGGCGTGGATTTTTTAAAGAATATTTTTTCAAGTCATAAAAGAGGCGTGGATTTTTTAAAGAATATTATTTGAAGCCATAAAAGAGGCGTGGATTTTTTTAAAGAATATTATTTGAAGCCATAAAAGAGGCGTGGATTTTTTTAAAGAATATTATTTGAAGCCATAAAAGAGGCGTGGATTTTTTTAAAGAAAATATTTTTGAAGCCATAAAAGAGGCGTGGATTTTTTAAAGAAAATATTTTTGAAGCCATAAAAGAGGCGTGGATTTTTTAAAGAAAATATTTTTTGAAGCCATAAAAGAGGCGTGGATTTTTTAAAGAATATTATTTGAAGTCATAAAAGAGGCGTGGATTTTTTAAAGAATGTTATTTGAAGCCATAAAAGAGGCGTGGATTTTTTTAAAGAATATTATTTGAAGCCATAAAAGAGGCATGGAGTTTTTTAGAGAAAATATTTTTTGCAGCCATAAAAGAGGCGTGGATTTTTTAAAGAAAATATTTTTTGCAGCCATAAAAGAGGCGTGGATTTTTTTAAAGAGAATATTTTTTGCAGCCATAAAAGAGGCTTGGATTTTTTAAAGAAAATATTTTTTGAAGCCATAAAAGAGGCGTGGAGTTTTTTAAAGAAAATATTTTTTTTTGGAGGACCATTGAAATGGAATCGGACGAAATCACAGATATTTAACAAACTTTAGTTACTTGGTACATCATTTTGATGAAATCGGATTAGAGCTATATCTAAATCTGAACCGATTCCAACAAAACTTCGTATACATAAATTTGGACCTAATTCAGAACGCTGTTCAATGTTTTGTTCCAATCGGCCAAAATTTATGCAGCTATATCTAAATCTGAACCGATTTCAACAAAACTTCGCATACAATAATCTAGACCTAATTGAGTACTCTGTGCAAAATTTTGTCTTAATCGGACTAATATTTGGAATTTGGTGCAGCATTTACTTAAAATCGGACGAAGCTATATATGGGAGCTATATCTAAATCTGAACCGATTTCAAAAAAAAAAAAAAACTTTGCACATATCAATCTAGACCAAATTCAATATGTTATGCAAAATTTTGCCTCGATGGGACCAATATTGGGAGTTTGGTGCCGTATTTACATAACTAAATTTGATCCGATTTCAACAAAACTTCGCATACATCAATCTGGACCTAAGTCAGTACTATTTGCAAAATGTTGTCTCAATCGGGCCAATATTGGCAGTATGATGCTCCATCTACGAAAAAATTGGACGAAACTATATATGGGAGCTATATCCAAATCTGAATCGATTCCAAAAAAAATTTCGCATACATCAATTTGGACCAAATTCAGTACAAGTTTGGTGAACCACTTTTTTTTCAATACTAAAAACTTTATCTACATGTTTTCTATACAACAAAAAAATCTAAATTTTCAAGTATGTATTCAAAATTTATATCTGTATTCTACAAAAAAAAAATAATTTTTCGTAAAGAATCTAATTCGGAATATTTTATCGTATGGAAAAAATCTGAATATTTTTCGTATAAAAAAATCGAAATTTTTTCGTATTGAAAAAATTCCAAATTATTATTTTCTTATAGAAAAAAATTGCAATTACTTTGTTCGCATAGAAAAATATTCTGAATATTTTTTCTTATAGAAGAAAATCGCAAAATCTTTTTTTCGTATAGAAACAAATTCGAAATGATTTTTGTTAATGTAGAAAAAAAATTATTTTTTAATTTTTTTGTTTGAAAAATTTGTTCGTTTTTTCTTTACAAAAAATAATATGTTTTTTCATTAACAATTTTTTAAGACCACTGACTGAATTCGAAATTTTTAATACAGCATTATCTTTATAAGAAAAAGAACTCAATTACAAATTTTATAACCTTGATTTTGTTTTAACTGCTTCCATATGCTTGGCAATTCCATGGAAACCAGTCTCTGTGGCATTAAACCTTCATTCATAGTTCGTTTCTGTCGTTTTTTTGGCATTTCGTAAAAAACCGAAACAATTCTCGTTCTTTTTTTTATTAATTCTCAGCAAATTTTTAAGAACACCCAAAATGGTACTACTTGTAATTCCATAAGTAAAAACCTGGTTAAAACCATAAAACCAAAAACATGAATCCAAAACATGTTGGTGCTCTACATTGCAATTAGGAGGAGAACAAACTAAAAAAAGAACAACAAAATTGTGTGTGTGTTTTTTTTTTGCACAGGGACCCCACCTAGAAACCCCAACCCATGTTTGGGTAATAAACCAAGAACACGCAGACACACACACATTCACTCAACATCAAAATCCACCAATTCAAGACAATTTGTCTTGTTCTTGAGAACAGTTTATGGCGGACTAGACCAACTAGAAGGAATTGGCCAAGTTTTTGGCCATTGTCGGTTATTATTGTTTTTGTTGGTTAATAGGAAATTAACAAACAAAAAACTACGAAACACGAAATACACGCACTTACCTGGGAACAAACCGAACTAAAAAAACTCAAATCTTGATTACGTTATGGTATATTTTTGGGGGCCTCTGTTACATTTTTTGTAGCTCTCTTTATTGTTTTTGTTGTTGGTGGATTTTTCATGTTATTTTTCTGTTGGATGGCCGTGTGTTGGAAGTTGTGTCGGCATTTATTGTTGCTGGGTGGTTGGCTGCCACCATAACTCTAACTCTTTTTTTGTTTAGAGTTCCCGCTCACTCCACCCATCAACCATCCGCCACCATCCCATGATGAAGTTCATTAACATTGGCTAAATTGTTGATTCATGCAATTCAACATTTTTTCCGAAATGATCTCATTTTATAGACTGTTTTCCAGTGTATTTCAGTTTTTAATGTTTTTGCCAGGTCATTTAACTGATTTGCGTTATGTGGGTATTTATTTTGATATTGTTGTTGCTTTTTTGATAATGGTGGTTTGAAACAGTGATTTTGGAGACATCATAATAAAATTTTAATAAAAAATATTAATTATACTTTCAATAGATAATTTGAAATTCTAGAAGTTTATTTAATATACGAGGTCTGATCTAAAACGAACCTTCAAAGTAATCTTCCTCTCTTTTCCAATCCAGGTAAAACTTGTGAAACACGTTTTTTATACAGCCCGCCGCAGCTGAAATCAGATGAGGAAGAATTCAGCGGGGCTAAATACTGAGAATGCGGCGATCAAGACATCATAACGTGGGTGACCTAGTACATTGTCATGGTGCAAAATCCAGGATTAATATTTTTCACAAATCTGGGTGTTTCTGATCAATTATTTCGCACAAATGAGGCGCTTCAAGATAGAATTTCTTATTGACAAGAATTAATGATGCCATTACAGCCGAAATTTACTTTTTTCGGCCTTCTGGATGTTTCTATTGGGATGATTGGGCTTTGTTTTCAATTTTTTATCTATACAGGCAAAATTCGTCACTAGCTACGACCTTATTGAGGTATTCTGGTAATCGTATACTATGTTCAAAATCTCCTGAGCGATGTCCATGCGACTTCGCTTATAGCTTCCATATATATTTTCATCCAAACTACCAAGTTTTGTCCGATTGGGACGAAATTTTGGACAACAAAATGAGCCCTGTAATGTTTTGTGGAATTCCCCCGATTTCAGGTAAATTCCCAACGTTTTTTCGATTGTGACGAAAATTTGTACCGTATTGTCTATATAATTGCATGTGTTATGTTGAATTCGAATAGGTCCAGATTGTGATATAGCTGGCATGTATAACTTCATCCGAATAAATTAAATATATAGATTTAGTACAACTGTCTCTACTAAATCGGCTAGAGACTAGAATGGCATGTGCTGAGTTTTGTTTACAATCGGTTCAGATTTAGATAAAGCTCTGAAATATGCCGAAATGACGTGAGCCAGGGCTCTAAATAAAAACCAATAAGGAAAGTAGTAAAGTCGGACGGGGCCGACTATATGATACCCTTCACCACTATGGGTATATTAAACAGGACTATTAACATGAAATTGGATGAAATAATATATGTGATTACGTGAATCTACCTGGATATATCCATAAAGTATGTAAATCGACTTCAAACAAATATAAATAGGTCATACGTTGGGCTATGTCTGCACTTCTAGAAAACGCAACTACGTAGTTCTATGGTCAATTTTGTACGTTGTGCAAAATTTGATGTCAATCTGACTAACATGAGGAGTTTGATGTCCAATTTATTTGAAATCGGGCGAAAATATATGTGGAAGCTCTATCCAAATATTAAGCGATTTCAAGCAAACTTGTCACAGGTTAGGTTATACTAATTTCAGAACGTTTTGTTCCTATTGGTTCCTTGTTGCGTCAATTACTTAAAATATGTGAGCTATATATGTGGGAGCTATTTAGAAATCTGGACCGATTTTCTCGAAACTTGTCAGACATCACCCTAGGCTCAATTCAGTACGTTATGCCAAATTTCGTGCAAATCGAAAGATATATAGGGACTTTGGGGCACCATTTACATGAAATCGGACGAAACTATATATGGGAGCTATATCTAAATCTGGACCGATTTTCTCGAAACTTGGCAGACATCAATCTAGGCTTAGTTCAGTACGTTGTGCCGAATTTCGTGCAAATCAAAAGGTATATAGGGACTTTGGGGCACCATTTACCTTAAATCGGAGGAAGATATATACGGGAGCTATATCTAAATCTGAACCGATTTTCACGAAACTTGGCAGACATCAATCTAGACCTAAATGATTAGGCTGTACCAAATTTCGTGCAAATCGAAGGATATATAGGGACTTTGGTGCACAATTTACATGAAATCGGACGAAACTATATATGGGAGCTATATCTAAATCTGGACCGATTTTCTCGAAACTTGGCAGACATCACTCTAGGCTTAGTTCAGTACGTTGTGCCGAATTTCGTGCAAATCAAAATATATATAGGGACTTTGGGCACCATTTACATGAAATCGGACGAAACTATATATGGGAGCTATATCTAAATCTGGACCGATTTTCATGAAACTTGGCAGACATCATTCCAGACCTAAATGAGTAGGCTGTACAAAATTTCGTGCAAATCGAAAGATATATGGGACCGTATACATTAAATCGGTTAAATATATATATGGGGGCTATATCTAAATCTGAACCGATTTTTCCCAATTTCAATAGGGTTCGTCCTTGGGCCGAATAAGTGACCTATGCCAAATTTCATCCAATTCGGATCATAAATGCGACCTGTACTTTGTTTACAATTTAACACCAACAGACGGACAGACGGTCGGACATGCATAAATCGGCTTAAAAAGTGATTATATGCATATTCTCAAAAGGAACCATGTGTCTATCTCGTTTCCTTTTGTCTGTTACAAACATATGCACAAATACATAATACCCTGTACCACAGTGTGGTGAAGGGTATAAAAAACATTCGACCTTGTGTATCTCCAAATACGTGTGGGTCTAATAAAACCACACAGATTGGTCCATTAAAAAATCCAGGCCTAAATCTTGGAATTAAACAAGTAAAAAATTGTTGACGCCTACGGAATTGGGGAAAGTACCTGAGATCATAGATATACAGCTAGATCTATATTTACTATAAATATTAAGGTGGCCATAATTATGATACCAACATCACGGCATTTTACACATACCATAGTTTTAATGAAGATCGGTAAGCGGGACTCAGACTTTTGTGTGAAAAATGGTAGACATTTAGATTCTATGGCATATATATTTACTCCCGGAGGGCATAAATCTGAGAAGTTAATAGTATATCCAAGAGGAGTTGTTGACCTTTTAATTGTTACCAATTTTATTGTTGTGTGTACTCGGATGTGGGAGTTATACTGAGATAAACAAGGGTGTCAGTCTAGGAGCTGAAAACGTTGTGCGGATCGCTATGACATTTTAAAGGGAGTTCACGTTTTGGGCAAGGATGACTCCTACAAATTTCGGCGATGTTCAGAAGATATTTAGGGAATGGGCCTAAATCCTTATTATTGTATGGTCTCTTAGTCGATCTAGAGTCCTCTATTGTATGCCGAACATCACAAATTTTACACGGATAAGGTAAACTATTTAGAATGGCTGTTTTAAAACTGATTGGTTAATATTTAGAGGGTCAACTGAACCAAGAATTTTGTGTGTAAAATAACTAAATTTAAATCGTATGGCTTAAATGTTAACTCCCGAAAAAATACCAGGGTAAGAAAGAATGTCAGAGTAAGATGAGCTGTGGACCTGTAATCGATAAAGAGGATGGAAATATCGTGAAATATGGCCAAGACTCGGAATATAGATCTGCAGAAAATTAAAATTCGGTGTTAGTTGTGTAGGGTATCATATGTTCGGCCCTGCCTAGCTCACATGTTTTATCATGGAGTTGACCGTATGTGGGGTGCACGGAAATTTCTAAATCGCATCTATATTGTCTGAAACGGATTTGGTGCCAAGAAATAGACCAATATTTCGATGAGGCACATTTTTGGCATAGCATATACCCTGATATATAAGGGTAAGGGTATATTAGTCCATGCGAGTAGGTCTTTAAAAAAATATTCCTTATATAAAAAAACAACGAAAGATGTTTGGGGAAATGACACTTCGAAGCATAAAGTCGCATGTTCCTTCGGCAAAACAGGGTAATGCGGTGACTATTGCGCTTGAATAACGTAGGACTGTAAATTCTGATTGGCAAACCACGCATTTTTTTAAAGAAGTATTCAGAGCAATTCGAAAAACGAACATACGAAGAGGAGTCATTGGGCACCTTGACAATGCGAGCTCCACACAGATCCTATAACATGACATTACGGGTTTTTGGAGGGGGCATAAATCTATGCAGAAAATTATCGATGTAGGTCTGTGTTTTTGACATAGGTCCCTATATAAAAACCCCTCCCACTTTCAGTATTTTTAAGGGTTTAATCGCATTTCCTCACCTAATTGCCTGTAATTTAGCTTTTGGGTTCTCGTATGACGTAAAAATTCTTTCCAAAAGATTTTCGACGTAGATCGATGTTTTGACGTAGCTTCTAATTTTAAGCAAGGTACCACCTCATTTTCGGCATTTTGAAAGTTTTTAACATTCCAAACTCCATCTTAATAAACACTTCTTCACAGAAAGTTTTCAGTATAGATCTATAATTTTGAATAGCTCCCATAAAATATTCCTCCTTTACTTTCGCAATGTAGAAGTTGATATCCTAGTTTACCAGATTGAGTACTAATAGTTGGTATTTCATTATCTCAGATCATACACAACAACAAATTATCTGCCAGAATTTACAATGACACAGTCTCCGTGTAAAGGTCCCAATCTGTTTAGGAACATTTAAAAGCACACCTTATGTTGGAGGGCATAAAAAGTTCGGCCTGGCCGAAACGTTTTATTGTTAGTATTTTCGAAGAATAAATCCGTTATTAATTAATTTTTAAATCCATTGTTAATTAAGTTTATTCTAATTTTTGTTGTAAAAGTCTTCATTTTTATAACCAGAGGAAGGAGAAGTTTTTACATAGAGACTATCGAATTATTAGTCTGAAAATTGTTTATTTAAAAATAATGTTATATTGGTCATAATATTTTTTTTTATTTTATTTCATAATATGCGATATTGAAACTTCAAACAACCTCATCTCCATTCTACAGCATCCCCGTTAAAACCACTGTGTGCTTCAAAATATCCATCCATTTTCCTGGTTTCTCTCGCTCACTCTTTACAATGATTCGCCTAACTCACTCTTAGCTTTACAACATCAGCTGGTATTGCAAATTGTTTGATGATTATTTCAACTATGGTCAAATAGTTAATGTTGTTATTGTTGCTGCTGTTTTTTTTTTAATTTGTTGTATCCAACAAAATGATCTGAACTATTAAATTGCTAAAATAAAAAAATACTGTTTTATGCTGCTCAACGAAACAAAAAACGGCCCACATCATTTGATTTAATGGTCAGAAAAATCTATGAGCTAACAGATGAAGCGTATAGAATATACGAAATATAAAGAGAAGATAAAAGAGGAGAGAGGGAGGAATATTTGAACATTTTTTTATTTTTTTTTAATCCATAAAAACCATAACAAAATATGATTACCGCTTGTATTATGGTCAAATGTGCGTTTTTATTGTTGTTATGGTTTTGGATAATTATTATAGTTTTGCCGTGTTAAAAAAAAGATTTATTAAAAAAAAATTATTACCTTCCACTTTTGGTTATGCTCATTGATCGCCTAATTGTTCTTGATGAAAAATGTTTCGTTAGTTTGAGGTTTTTTTGTCGTCGATGACCTCACCTCACATAGAAAATATTGAAGTTGTTAACCTCCACAATCTTTCTATGATTTTTCTTATGTTCTCCGGTCCAAACTAAGCATATAATTATCGGAAAAAAGTAGTTAGTAAATGAACCAATTTTTAAAGTGTTATTAACCCTACGGTCAATAACCAAAAAAATATACGTAGATCAATAACCGTGGTACATTTGTACCCATCCAAAGATAGCTCTGTAACTCATTAAAAAATTGGACCATCGTGAGGTTTTTTGTTTGAAATTAGTCTATACGGATCTGATCTAGATGTAGGAACTCAAAATTATATATACATTAAAATAATATATACTTAAATCCATGCCTCAATGATAATCTATCTAAAACAATCATAGTAAATTCCTTATAGCATTCGAATAGGTTAAGCTTTTTAGTTATTTTTTATTGGGATCTTATTTAGGTGTTTCTCAACCTCTCTGCAAATTTTTGTGGCCCTAGACAACATGGGGCCATCAGGGCGACTCGTGGAAATTAGAAACTACCTTGGGTTTGCTTTGGTATACATGGACTAAAACAATTATTATTGCCAATAATTCACCTTTTATGAGTTTAGAGATTGTGATTGGCGCATTTTTAACATTATTTAATACTTTAAAACGTTTATTTATATATGTACGCCAATTTAGAATTGTAATAAATCAGACTAATTCGATTATAAAAAAAGTTTCAGGCCCAATATGAAGAATAATTGGAAAATTACGGACAATAATCATTGCTTTTGTCCCTGTATACCAAGGGAAAACCAGGGTAGTTTCTGACTTCCACGAGTCGCCCTGATGGCCACATATTGTCTAGGCCCACAAAATTTTGCAGAGGGATTGAGGAACACCTAAATAAAATCCCAATAAAAAAAAATAACTAAAAAGCTTAACCAATTCGAAAGCTATAAGGAATTTACTATGATTGTTTTAGATAGATTATCATTGAGGCAAGGATTTAAGTATATATTATTTTAATGTATATATAATTTTGAGTTCCTACATCTAGATCAGATCCGTATAGACTAATTTCAAACAAAAAACCTCAAGATAGTCCAATTTTTTAATGAGTTACAGAGTTATCTTTGGATGGGTACAAATGTACCACGGTTATTGATATACGTAGGTAATAACTTTAAAAAATTGTAAAAATTATATATATGGAAAATATTTATAATTTTTTTCTTCGATTATGTGCGAAAATACCTTAAGAAGGATTCCTCAAAATTTGATCCAAATATCTCCATTATTAAAAATTTTACAGCAGTTTTATTCAAAAAAAGGTACAAATGTACCCGGTTATTGACCGTAGGGTTAAAGAAACTAAAAGTGATTTTCCATTTTTTTTTTTTTTTTTGCCATACCATTAATGAAATTTGGAAGCTAGAAAAGCAATCATAATTAAGAAGTGATTTTGGCAAACTATTAGAAAGAAAATAAATAAAATGTATAGAGAAACAGCGTAGAAATCTCAAGGAATTTGATTTTAATTTTCTATAATTATGCAATGTTATTTTTAGCAGTATACCCTACACAACTATGTTGCGTGATCCCAACTCTTTATGCTTATCTTGACAACAACACATCTGACGACCCACATCTGATCCAGAGTGTCATGACAAGTGTAGATTTATGGCGTGGAAACCAATACTTAATAGTAGATTTATGGCGTGGAAACCAAGTGTAGATTTATGGCGTGGAAACCAATACTTAATCGTCCTATTGAGATCGGTTCTTTGCAGAGCAAAGATGGTAAAAAGAGCTCCAGTTTCGGTCGGACATGAAAGCTTTGCAGAACTGACAACCAATGATTTTTTGTACAGTACACAATATATATATTTTTTTAATTTGTCTTTCCGTTTTTCTATCCCCTCGAAATATTATTCGAATAAAGTTATATGTGGATTTAGTCATGTCCGTCTTTCTGTTTATTTAAATCAGGATAGAGATCTCAATATTGAAGATAGGGCTTTGAAATTTTACATACTGTTTGCTATTACACCTAGAATGTTTTTAACAATCGATCCACGTTTTGGTATATCTCCCATACAACTTTACCGAACGAACTCGGTATTTTTAAGGATTTAGCCGAGTTTTCTAATACCATGTTTGAACATACCAGGTTCTAAGAGAGTTAAACATTTTTTTTTGCTGGACGGTTGTAAGCCTAGGTTTTGATATGGCCAAATATAAAGTCTCACACAATTTTCCAACCAATGGAGCTATAATATCCGACTGTTTTTTTTTTTTTTTTTTTTTGATGATGAAAAACATATTTATAGGCAATTTGCAATTGTAGGTCCACGTCGTGCTATAGCCTCTATAAAAACGTTTGACTTCCATCTGAAGTAGCTAAAAATTTAGGATAACGTGTTATTGGTGGATAATTTTTTTCCACAGGAAATTTGAAATGTTTCCATGTATCGACACAGGCCTTATATAAAGGTCCCACCCTGTTTTCGATATGTTGAAGGTCCTGGCCGAATTTTCCAAACCCAATGGTCTGTAATTTGTCAGACAATAAAAAAACTTCCTAACATAACATTTGCGATGACATATATCCCTCTAAAATGGTCTCGACGGATTTTAATTATGTTCATGATCGGCCGAAATTAAGGACTAAAGTTTTGGGCATTGCACAAACATCATTAAGTCATATGCAGACTTGGGTCTCAAGACCTATAAAATTGAGTTAAGATAGATCGTCTGACTTTACTGATTGGGTCATTAAAATGAATGAAATCGAAAAAAAAACATTTTGGCTACGTCAAAAAACTAAATTGTCGCATCTGGGTCTCCAAAAAACTAACAGTAAATGTTGAGAAGCCTCTACATCCTCAAGGTGTGACTGGAGTGATTTGGGCTCCTTACTTTGACCTTACTCACCTTTTCAAAAATTAGGTTGCATCAACAAATACGGCGATTTGGTTAAGCTATTGAGAGATAATTAAAGATTTTTTATGATCGGTCGAAAACATTTCCGGACTTCGAAGAATTGGAGTCAGGTGAATAATAAGGTCTACGCCGTCAGCTATCGAGAATGGATTCAAGACATCAAAATATAATTCGTGAGGCTATTAGGGACATAAGGTAGTCACTTTGCGATTTGGTTATACAAAACTTCATGAAAATGATATTAGTCCCCTATAAGAAGACAAACTGGCCTTCTATAAGAATACATAATGATCTTCTATAAGAACTATTGGACTTCTATAAGCAGATTCACACCTTAGTCTTCTACGAGAAGTCCTCTATTAGTCACCTTATAGAAGACTCTCTATTTGTCGTCTACAAGAAGACCTACTGGTGTATACTCCTCAACTGATCTTCCGTAAGAAGCCTTTTTATAGGTCCCCTATAAAAAATTTTTTGATCCTCTATAAGAATTTGTTTTAAATTCTATAGGAAAACCAAAAGATTTAGACTTTGTGGTTCTCTTGGAAAATACATTTTGGGATTTATTAACAGTCCTCTTGGTGTTCTATAAGTCACTTCTTCGTCTACGAAAGAAAGACCTCTAGATGACCAGTTGGTATACTTTAAGAATATCTGTTAGTCTTCTATGAGAAAACCTGATGGTCCTCTCAAAGAAGAACTTATAGTCTTCTATAAGCGGTCCTCATGGTTTATTATAAGAAGATCTCGTAATCTTCTTTAAGAAGACCTCATAGTCCTATCTAAAATGATCTCATAAGACTTATATAAGAAGACTTCTTTGTATTCTTATAGAAGGGAGGTCTCGTAAAGAAGAGCTACTGGTCTTCTATAAATAAACATAGTTTTCTTTTAAAAGACATTCTATAGAAATATCAGATGATCTTCTTTAAGATGACTTCTATGAATAAAGCCTTTTTCTTCCATGAGAAAATCTTTTCTTTAAGAAGGTGTTTTGTCTGCTAGAAGACCTCTGGGACTTCTATAAGATCATTTACTGTCTATAAGAAGACCACATTGTCTTCTATAAGAAGATTTCTGTAAGAAGACCTACTGGACATTTATAAGTTCTTCTCTAGAAGACGTCTATTGGTTTTATTACTCATTATTGGTCATCTGTAAAAAGATCTACTAGAACTTCTACAATAAGACAACTTGATCTTCGATGAGAATACCTACGGTTCTTCTGTAAGAAACCTTCATATAGGGGACCTATTTGAAGACATCTTGATTCTCTATAAAGAAAATTTTCTTTTTTTTACATTCTATAGGAAGATCAAAAGACTTCAATAAAAAGACATTTTGAGAAGACTTTATGGTCTTCTATAGGAAGGGCCCCTGGTCTCCCATTGGTATCCCTCTTAGTCTGTTATTCGAAAGCAATTTCGTATTCTATAAAAATATTTCAATATAGAAGATCAATTTCTTATATAAGAAGACCTATTGGTTTTTTATAAGAACATTTTTTTAGCATTCTATAGGAAGGACTTTAGGTCTACCATAAGAATACATATTGACTTATGAAGTAGCAGAATTTTTGGTATTCTATAGGAAAGTTTAGAAACAAGGCCACCTACCGCCAGACCAAACTCACACTTTACAAGACACTGATACTACCCGTGCTAATATATGGATCAGAAGAGCTTGCGCAGATGAGGCAGCTCTTGGGGTGTTTGAGAGGAAAATTCTCCGAAAGATCTATGGGCCGATCTGCGTCGACGGTGAATATTGGCGTCGAATGAACCATGAGCTTTATACGGTGGCTAGGGCATGTTGTGCGGATGAATGAAAATGCCCCAGCTCAAAAGGCATATAAAAATGAGCCTACTGATGGTTCCCGTAGAAGGGAAGGCCACGAATTAGATGGAAAGACCAAGTAGAAAACAACATCTTGGAACGTGGTCTTCCAAATTGGTGGACTTGCGCACAAGACCAACGCGCTTGGAAATCTTTTTTAAGCTCGGCTTATGGAACAACCATTTTGTAACAAGCCAGCTAAGAAGAAGAAGATAGGAAAGTTTCTTGGTCTCCTGTTACAAGCCCTCTTAATCTACTGTTAGAAATCTTGATGGTGAACACTCGGGTCGTCTAGAAAAATAATTTTTGTTCTTCTACAAGAAAATTAATAAGAAGTCCATTTCAACTTATTTTGGGCCTCTCTAAGAAGATCTATCAGTTTTTAGAAGAAAAATTTGGGGTCTTCTATAAAAAAATCTTTTAGTCCATAAAAAAAACCCCTTTTAGAAATTCATGATGTCTTCATATACATCTTGAATTTCTCAAGAAATATCTCTTGGTATTGTAAAAAAAACTTCTTTGTCTTGTAAGAAGTCCTCTTGGTATTCTAGAAGAGGACATATTGACCTTCTAAACATATTGAACTTCTGGTCTTCTATAGGAAGCTCTATAGATATTCTAGAAGAGGACTTCTTAATCTACTTTGAGAAAATGTCTACGTTCTCTATAAGACAACTTTTTGGTATTCTAGTATAAAAGTTGTCCTATCGGTCTAGAAGACCCTCTGGTCATAGAAACAATCGCTATTTATCTTGTATAAGTAAACCTAGTAGTATTCTGAAATAAAACCTTTTGGTCTTTATTTAGATTTTGTATAAAATTTATATTTTTTAAAACTCCTTTTATACCTCTATACCAAGCCCCCCTTTGATCCTATAACAAACCCCCATTAACAGATAGTTGTTCACCAATTTGCCTTCTATAAGACTCATTATTAAATATAATATATCAAATTATTAAATTTATAATATCAATGTGGCAATGCCATATCTGCTTAGTTCTGTTCAGATTTCGGGCTCGCAAAAACGTCCCAACCTAACTTCAGCAAAAATTACATAACGGATATCATATTGTCATTTGTGACCTTTGTAACGGGTTTTATCGTAATTATTATTTTATTTTTTTCATTAAAAAAACTCAACTCAATTTTCTATCAAAAGCCATATTGAATCAATTTTCAATTTTTGAATGGTCCAAAAAAGGTGTCCGTTTAATTAAAATTTAATTAAGAACATGATTAAGTCGTAGCAAAATTGCTCTCAATGACCACGATTTCATTTAATTCCGTTTCGTGTAGTTTTTTCCACTTCGATCGTTCTTTTTTGCTGTGGCGGAACGTGTTTGGTTTATTTATTGTTAGCTTAGCTATTTTGTTTTCATTGTTGTTGTTTGGGTGACTAGAAAATTATGGTTCGACAAAAAAAAAATAAAATTTGCCAATTCTTTTTTTTTTGCTTAATATTTCTTTTCTATTTCATTTATTGGCGTTTCTGTTTTAAACCGAAAAGACAACAGCAACACAGAGAAATAATCACAGCTTAACAACAGCAGCAGAAGCAACAACAATAAAGCGGCCACTTGAAAGCTGTATTAATTCAAGGTTTACCACTGTTGGTTTTTGTTGCTTTTTTGAACTGTTAAAACGCTTACCGACTGCTTTGTGTGATCGCTCGCTTGTTCGCTCACTCGCTGGATTGCAGTTGTATTGTCTAAAATTTGTTTTTTTTTTATTTTCAATAATATATCACTCATTCTCTAAGCCATAGCCACAAAATTCGGAATATGTGTCCGGTTAACAATAATAAAAATAAATAAACAAACATAAATAATTACACAAGCATACACACATATAAATGATGTCTAAACAACATTTAAACGTTAATTTTATTTACTTTTTATATATTTTATAAATAATTTGTAAACTCATTCGGCCATTCAGATGATTCACCATTGCGAATGACAGCCAGACGTTTAGACGTGTATTGAGGATTATGCAGTTAGCTCGTTTGGATAGACGGAACATTTGTTGAAATCACCATGTTTTGTAATAACCGAAGAGATCGAGAGAGTAATTGCTATTTTTAAGATCACTTCCAAAATGGAATATGTCAAAATGATACATGGGGTGATGAGGTCATTGATATGTGTCACCCCAGGTTGTCGGATTAGATGAAATCTATAGGAAGGCTAAAAGATTTATGCATTGGGAAGCAAAATATTTGTTACAGTAAATTGAAGAGATCCCTACGGAATGCCAAGGAGTTATTTTTTATACCAAACTTTCAGTCAATCGAAATTTACCAAAATAGAAACATTAAAAAAAGATACCTGTTAGTCTTCTATAAGAAGTATGTCTGATGGTTGTGCTTATAAATAGCCCAGGGGACTTCTGATATATGACAAAAAAGTATACTTTAAGTAAATCTAAGAGCTTTCTTAAAAAACACCAAATATTCGTCTTGACGACTAGAGACTAGTTCTGTGCATGCATGCGAACTAATGTCCTTGTTTATAAGCATCATAAGCTCGTTCTCTGCGTTCTCTTTTTGTAAGACATTTTATATGACGGTTTCTCATTTACTCTTCGAGCATTTTCTCTCTGAACACCTCTTCTTTCTCTTATAAGACCATGGGATTTTATTATAGAGGCCAAGAGATATTTCTCTAGAAAATCAAGAGGTCTTATTAGTGTATGTCCATAACACTTGTAATATAAAACGCATAAACCAAAACTTCTTATGGAATAGGTGTTCGTACAATAGATACAAATGTATTCATAGGGAAGACTAGGCTTCTTATTGGAGACCAAGATTTATTGTTCTGAAAGGCAAGGAAACCTTCTTACAGAAGACCACGAGATCTTCTTTTCGAAGACCAACAGGTCATCTTATATAAGGCCAAGACAAAGAGATCTTCCTACTACGGATGAGTAATAGATCAGTAGGCGTTCTTATAGAAGACGAATAGGTCTTCTTATAGAAGACAAGTAGGTCTTCTTATAGAGGACAAGTATGTCTTCTTATAGAAGAGGTTTTGTTATAGAAGAACAAGAGATCTTCTTATAGAAGAGCAAGAGATCTTCTTATAGAAGAGCTAGAGGTCTTCTTATAGAAAACCAAGAAATCTTCCTATAGAGGACAAAGAAATCTTCATCTAGAAGTCCAAGAAGTCCAAGAGATCTTCTTATAGAAGACAAAATGGTTTCTTATAGAAGAGATATTCTAAGATGTCATCTTATAGAGGACCAAGAGGATACCAAGGGGTCCACTTATTGAAGGTAACAAAGGTATCTTCTTTTAGAAATCAAAAGTGTAATTTTACAGAACAAGAGTTTTTTTAGAAGACCAAGAAGTTATAGAAAACCAAGAGGTCTTTGGTGTCTTCTTATAGAAAGCCAATATCTCTTCTTAAGAAGACCAAGTGTTCTTCTATAATAGGCCTACCTTAAGAGGACGCCAAAGAAGTTCAAAGGACTTTGCTGAGAAGTTGGAAAACAAGCCCAAGATGTCATGAATAAGAAAACATAGTGGTCATCTCATAGAGGTGCCATAGATATTCTTCAGAACAAAAAACACATGGTTTTCTTAGAGAAGATCTTTTGGAAGAACAGAAATGTTTCAAGTTCTTATAGAAAACAAAAAGGTCTTATTGAAGACCAATAGGTCTTCCTATCGAAAACTTATAGGTCTACCTTAAGAGGAGGCCTTTTTAGTGAATACAAAGAAGTGCCAGGGACTTTCCAGAAAAGTCTTCTTCAACAAGCCCGAGATGTCATCAAACAGAAAACCTTGGGGTCTTCTCATAGAGGTGTAATAGATATTCTTGCAAAAAAAATGGTTTTCTTAGAGAAGATATTTTGGAAGAACAGACATTTTCCAAGTGTTCGTCATATAGGAAACCTTTAAGAAGAAGACCATTACCAAGAAGACTTATTTCAGAAATTTTGTAGAACTTTTTATAGAGTGAAAGGGTATTTCCATAGACCACGACGTCTTTTCATAGAAACTATATTTATATTAATCCAAATAATTATCTTCTAGAAAACTGAATGATCTTCTTATACACGTTTCTTCCCACTAAGAGGTGTTATTTTGGTATTCAGAGAAATGATCGGATCATTACAATTCCGATCATTATATATTATTAAACATCTCGCTATAGCGCAAGGTAACTGTCCTTGTCTATCCTCATTTCCGTAAGATTCCATAACCACGTCAGATTTCAAACCGCACCAAAAAGTCAGACGTTGATCCCTGCTGATCGACCGACTTTAGTTTTTGTCTTAACTTGGGCCACCACCTCGGTTCATATTCTTTTTATTCGCCAATTTTTGTATTGCGGTCGGACAAAGGTCTTCACGACGAACGATAAAATGATTCAATTTTATGAACTATGATTGCAAGATTTTCACTACTTTAGTGTAAATCAGCAATATTATCATTTATTTGACCAATTCAGTTCAACAAGTTACTTCACAATGATTCAAATATGCTTTGATGTCTCTAATTCTGTTCTGAACTTTAATAATTTCATTCAAAAATATAAGCTACCGACACACAGGGTAATTCAAAATAATATATTTTGCTGAACCTGTCTCAATGTGTGGTGCATAATTTTAGGGTGGTTGGAATTATTTGTATAATTACTATATAATATGTATGAATGTAATTAATATCCCTTTGCATACTCTCTTATACATAGAAATTCAGAGATGCAAAATTAAAGTCTATTCAACTGAGAAATATGCTTAAAATTATAAAAATACGGAAATTCAATAGATATCGTCTATAAGAACTTTAAATGATAAACCAAATGTTTGTTCATATTGAACATTTTAATAAAGAGGTCTAACAAAATTCCAAAATGGCAAATTAGAAACCATTCGGAAGAAAATTTTGGCTAGAACTTCGATATATTGAAAATTAAAATGCATCCTTTTGTCAGGGCTTTGCAAACAGTTGACATATCGTTCAATAGCTGCAAGACTATCTTAAATCAAAAATCGTGATTTTTGTAATTTAATGATGCAGAATTGTTCTCTATGGCAGACTTCACGTTGAGTAAAAAATTCGGATGAAAATTTCTTTCACACACAGATAAGCTGTAGACATTCCTTTAAATGGATGCTAAAATGCAAACCATTTTGGTCTTGCAGCATATGAGCGATATATGGATTTTTTTGAGAAATTCTCAGTAAGAATTTAAAATACCCAATTTGATCCAAATCAATTCAAACCTGTGGTCCAGACATTTTTATATAGCGTCCAAACCGAAATATTAAATTCTATTAATACAGAAGCCAAAGAGGCATTTTTGATAAACACAGCTCTATTACGAAACTTATATTAGTTTTTGAGCATAACATTCGAAACCCGTTCTATAAATAAAATATTTTATTCTAAAATATTTATTAATATTTTTTCTTTCTCTTTTTTAGGTACGTAAAAATTCTAAATTCCAATTTCTCAAAACCAAATCCGTAAGTCTATTAAAAAAATAAATTAAATACAAATTATGAACTAATTTAAAAAAACTAGTAAATTTTACAATACCGTTTTATTAATTACATATGTTGAATATGCATTTATAAACAATTCTTTGAAAAATATTCAACTTTTCTACCCAGTCATCATGTCACTCCAATAAAACAATTCTTTCAGTTATGGTCTACATACGTTGTGAGGGTGTTCTCCAACGTCATGCGTGCCTCTTTTTACCATAACTACAACGATTTTCCATTTATGGAAAACCCGCTGTTGTGTTCTGCAACACCTTTTCTGCCATGGCATAACAATCATTTTATTATTGTTGCAAATTGTTTGCAAAAGAAGCGTACTTGCTACGCAAAATGTTGTTTTGCAAAAAATGGCTTTCTAATTGTTAATTCTAATAGCTACCTATAACTTTCTAGTTTTGTTTTGCGATTTGTGTACTTGTATGGCAAAAAGGTGTTAATTTAATTAGAAAGTGGTATTTAGTTAGTGAAATTATTAGTAACTTAATGCCAAGGGTGTTATTAGATGCAGATCGCTTGGGAAATGGGGATTATGTAGGAAGTGTGTTAAATACTGGGGAAGAAAAAAGGGAAGTTTTTAGATGGAAACCCGTCACAGTGTACACAGAAAAAAACTATTGGCATATTATATGAATACTTATAGTGGAGGGAGTGAAAAAAACAACTGCTTGCCGTTTTAAATTTTCTATTTTGATTTTATGTTTTTATACCCTTCACCACACTGTGGTACAGGGTATTATGTCTTTGTGCATATGTTTGTAACAGGCAAAAATAATCGAGATAGACCCATGGTTGCTTTTGAGAATATGCATAGAATCACTTTCTGAGTCGATTTATGCATGTCCGTCTGTCCGTCCGTCTGTCCGTCCGTCCATGTATTTTTGTTAACAAAGTACAGGTCGCATTTATGATCCGATTTGGATGAAATTTGGCACAGGTCACTTAATTGGCCCAAGGACGAACCCTATTGAAATTGGAGAAAATCGGTCCACGTTTAGACATAGCTCCCATATAAGGGTACCCCCCAATTTTCAGTATTTTGAGGTTATTTAGCACGTTTTTTAACTGAATTCGCTGAAATTTGGTACTTTGAGTTCTTATTGGGTAGCAAATCTCCCTACTAAAAATCATAAATATAGGTCCATTTTTTCGGATAGTCCCCATATAAGGGTAGCCCCAATTTTCGCTATTTTCGGGTTCTTGAGCTCGTTTTATAACTGAATTCTCTGAAATTTTGTACAGTGGGTTCTTATTGGGTACCAAATTACTCCACTAAAAATTATAAATATAAGTCCAGTTTTTCTGGTAGTCCCCATATAACGGTACCCCCAAATTTTTGGTATTTAGGGGGTTCTGATCGTATTTTTCGACCGAATTGACTGTAATTCAGTACGTCGAGTTCTTATTAGGTAGCAAATCTCTCCACTATAAATTATAAATATAGGTCAATTTATTCGGGTAACCCCCATATAAGGGTACCCCCCAATTTTCGGTATTTTGGGGTTCTTGAGCGCGTTTTTCAACCAAATTCTTTGTAATTTGGTTTTTATACCCTTCACCACACTGTGGTACAGGGTATTATGTCTTTGTCCATATGTTTGTAACAGGCAAAATGAATCAAGATAGACTCATGGTTCCTTTTGAGAATATGCATACAATCACTTTCTGACTCGATTTACGCATGTCCGTCTGTCCGTCCATGTATTTTTGTCAACAAAGTACAGGTCGCATTTATTATCCGCTTTGGATGAAATTTGGCACAGGTCACTTATTTGGCCCACGGACGAACCCTATTGAAATTTGGAGAAAATCGGTTCAGATTTAGATATAGCTCCCATATATAGTTTCGTCTGATTTTCGGTGAATAATACACCAAACTCCCAATATTTGTCCGATTGGGACACATTTTTGCACAGAGTACTGATTTAGGTCCAGATTGATGTCTGCGAAGTTTTGTTAAAATCGGTTCTGATTTAGATATAGCTCCCATATATATTTTCGTCCGATTTTAACGTATTGATACACCAAACTCCCAATAGTGGTCTGATGGAGACAAAATTTTGCATCATGTATTGAATTAGGTCCCGACTGATGTGTGCGAAATTTTGTTGGAATCGGTTTAGATTTAGATATAGCTCCGATATGTAGTTTCGAATGAATGAGAAGTTTTGTTGAAATCGGATCAGATTTAGACATAGTTCCCATATATAGTTTCGTCCGATTTAAAGAAAATAGTACACCAAACTCCCAATATTGATCCGATTGAAACAACATTTTGCGCAGAGTACTGAATTAGTTCCCGACTGATGTATGCGAAATTTTGTTGGAATCGGTTCAGATTTAGATATAGCTCCCATATATAGTTTCGTCCGATTTCATGTAAATGGTGCCCCAAAGTCCCTATATATCATTCGATTTGCACGAAATTTGGCATAACGTACTGAATTGATCCTAGAATGATGTCTGCCATGTTTCAAGAAAATCGGTCCAGATTTAGATGTAGCTCCCATATATAGTTTCGTCCGAGTTCATGTAAATGGTGCACCAAAGTCTCTATATATCCTTCGATTTGCACTAAATTAAGTATAACGTACTGAATTGAGCCTAGAATGATGTCTGCCAATCGAGAAAGTCGGTCCAGATTTAGATACAGCTCCCATATATAGTTTCGTCCGATTTCATGTAAATGGTGCACCAAAGTCTCTATATATCCTTTGATTTGCACTAAATTAGGTATAACGTACTGAATTGAGCCTAGAATGATATCTGCCAAGCTTCGAGAAAATCGGTCCAGATTTAGTTATAGCTCCCATATATAGTTTCGTCCGATTTCATGTAAATGGTGCCCCAAAGTCCCTATATATCATTCGATTTGCACGAAATTTGGCATAACGTACTGAATTGATCCTAGAATGATGTCTGCCATGTTTCAAGAAAATCGGTCCAGATTTAGATATAGCTCCCATATATAGTTTCGTCCGATTTCATGTAAATGGTGCCCCAAAGTCCCTATATATCTTTCGATTTGCACAAAATTTGACATAACGTACTGAATTGAGCCTAGAATGATGTCTGCCAAGTTTCGAGAAAATCGGTCCAGATTTAGATATAGCTCCCATGTATAGTTTCGTCCGAGTTCATGTAAAGGGTGCACCAAAGGCCCCATATATCCTTCGATTTGCACGAAATTTGGCATAACGATAATGATTTAGATATAGCTCCCTTTTATTATAGATTGATTTTAAGTAATTGACGCGACAAGTAACCAATAGGGTGATAGGAACAAAACGTTCTGAAATTAGTATAACCTAACCTGTGACAAGTTTGTGTGAAATCGCTTAATATTTGGATAGAACTTCCATATATATTTTCGCCCGATTTCAAGTAAATTGGGCATCAAACTCCTCATGTTAGTCAGATTGACATCAAATTCTGCACAACGTACAAAATTGAGCCTAGAATTACGTAGTTGCGTTTTATAGAAATACAGACATTCCCCAACGGATGACCTATTTATATTTGTTTGAAGTCGATTTACATACTTTTGTCCCATTGTAACATACGAATGACATGTTAATGGATAGATCTAGGTAGATTCACATTTAGATAAATATCACATATTTTATTTCATCCAATTTCATATTAATAGTCCTGTTTAATATACCCATAGTGGTGAAGGGTATCATATAGTCGGCCCCGTCCGACTTTATTTTTTTTGGCTATGTTTTCCTAAAATTTGAGACAATCATGTTGAAAAACTGGGTTAGAAACTTCAGAGTATTGAATATTAGAGGACCTTTGTATGACAGGTATTAAAAAGCAAGAAGCTATATTAATATTTTTCTGGAAGTACTGACAAATAATAGCTACTTCGGTGGGAAGAAGAATGTCTCCAGCTCTTCCACAGGAAGAAAAATGCTTACAGCTCTCCTATGGGAAGTTCTTCTAGAGGAAGAGTAATACCTCCAGCACTTCCACGGAAAGAGAAAATACTTGCAACTCTTCCACGGGTAGAGAAAATACATGCAGCTCTTCCAAAGGAAGTAGAATAACTGTATCTCTTCCACAGGAAGGAAATACCTCCAACTTTCATATAAAAAGAAGAATACCTGCAACTCTTCCACAGGAAGAAAAATACCTACAGCTTTCCTATAGGAAGAAGAATACCTCCAGATATTCTACAATGAAATGAACTTGTATATCATTCACCTTGAAATTGATGTTCAAAATGTCTGAAACCGGTCAGGGCCTTTATATGGCACGTGTCTTTTCTGTGAGGGCTATGCAAGAGCATGAACTTATATTGAAAATGTTCTATATAGAACTTATTTACCAACAGATGTCCCGGAATGTCATATTGCAGCCACTTCATAATCCATAAATATAGGCCCTTCCGTTAGAAAATTTCCCCAGAACCCTCAGAATACCTTTATAGATTAACCGGTATTTAAAATTCCTGTATGGAAGATTACAATTTGGTGTTTTGGTTTCTGAATGCTAGCGGATTTTTCAATCTGAATAATTGCAATTTTGAATTTTGGCTGATTTTATGTATGGTAGAGAGAGACCTGACCTCATAGCTCAAACTATCAAATCACAACCAGATCGGTTGAAAACGCTCTAAACCTCTGAATATTCAAGGATGTACACCATTTGTAATATCAAACATACAAAACGTGTTAGCAATGTATGCAAGATTGTAAAGCTCTATCTTAAATTACGCCACCTCTATCCTGATTTTAACAGAAAGATGGATATAGATGGCTAAACCAAACTAGAATAGCGTCACTTCTGGTAATGTTGGCTATGCGTTTAATGTGGACCGTCCCATATTTTCGAAGATTTTTGAAATATGACAACGCTGCTTTGACATATGTTTTCCTAATTATTGAGTTGCTTCTTACAATGGGACAAAATTATGTACATCAATTTTAAGCAAATATCAATCGGACACCTGTTGATTATTTGGATAAATATCTTATAAACATGAGGAGTTTGGTGCACCTATATCTAAATTTAAATCGATTTCAACGAGACTTGCTAGTGATTAATATATATTAACTATTGTACAAAATTGTGTGGCAATCGGACAAATTTACATAAAATCAGAAGAAAAACCAGTAAGGAAAGTAGTAAAGTCGGACGGGGCCGACTATATGATACCCTTCACCACTTTAGGTATATTCAACAGATGAATCCTAACAGACGTTGAAGGACCATAAACACAAAAATGAATCCATAAACATATCATTCTGCAACTTATATTAATTTTTCATTTGGTCAGATACAGTGTTGTTAAAGATATAGTATATATATATATATATATATGTGTGAACTGATTTCAATGAGACTTGCCAGAGATTAACTTATATTAATTACAGTTCACACACATCATTCTAGACCTAATACATAACATGCCGTGCAAATCGAAAGATATACATTGACCTTGGTGCATCATTTACACTAAATGGGAGGAATATATATATATGGGAGCTATATCTAAATCTAAATAATTAAGCTATGCCAAATTTCGTGCAAATCGAAATATATATAGGGACTTTGGTACACCATTTACATTAAATCGGACGAAGATACAAAAGGGAGCTATATCTAAATCTGTATCGATTTTCAGGAAACTTAACACACGCCATTCTAGACCTAATTCAGTACGCTGTGCCAAATTTCGTGCAAATCGAAGGGTATATAGGGACTTTGGTACACCATTTACATAAAATCGGACGAAAATATATATGGGAGCTATATCTAAATCTGTACCGATTTTCAGGAAACTTAACACACACCATTCTAGACCTAATTCAGTACGCTGTGTAAAATTGCGTGCAAATCGAATGATATATAGTGACTTTGGTACACCATTTACATTAAATCGGAAGAAAATATATATGGGAGCTATATCTAAACCTGAACCGATTTTTTCTCAATTTCAATAGGATTCGTCCTTGGTCCAAATAAGTGACAAATTTCATCCAATTCGGATCATAAATGCGACCTGTACTTTGTTTTCAATTTAACATGGACACACGGACATGCGTAAATCGACTCAGAAAGTGATTCTATGCATATTCTCAAAAGGAACCATGTGTCTATCTCGTTTCTTTTTGCCTGTTACAAACATATGCACAAAGACATAATACCCTGTACCACAATGTGGTGAAGGGTATACAAATGTTTACATATTTTAAACTCCAGATATATTCGAAATTCTATGTGCAACA
Organism: Musca vetustissima; assembly: GCF_032173495.1. NCBI lineage: Eukaryota > Metazoa > Arthropoda > Insecta > Diptera > Muscidae > Musca > Musca vetustissima. Next base: position 24,838 of record NW_026883049.1, read on the forward strand.
AATTTTCCCATCCCATTCCAGTACAGGAGAATCGTGGACCATAAACGATAATTTTTGGTAGCAAATCTGTTTCCCAATGGGAATCAGAATTTCCAAATTGCAGTCAATTCGGTTGGAATACGTTATGATGACCGCTCTATGGGAACAACTCAAAATAGTTTACCAATATTGGTAATCTTTGGTAGGAAGATTTGCTCCCAAATCAGAACAAAAATTTAAAGTTACAGCAAATTGGGTTGTAAACGTGCCCAAAATACCGAAATGATGATCGATAAACCGGAGTAAAATCAATATGTCCTAAATTTCGAAACTCTATCTTAATTATTTCGAAATGACATTTTAGGATACACTCAACTTCATGGTATTCAGCAAAAAAAAAAAAATTAAAGAACTTTACAAAAAACAAGAAAATCATACACCACGATTCGAGGAAATCAATTTAATTGAAATAACAAAATGTGAATTTCATGTAAAATGTCAATATATGCGGTTTATTCAGGTTCTCGCAGATTGTTTGCATTCGCAAGCAACCCACCCACCGATGAACAGCAATCACTTGTTTAGACAAAAACAAAAACAACAGTGAAATCGAGCAGCTATCGAGCTCCCCCGTCACAACAATAACACTTGTCTGTATTTGCTCTTCTCCGTGTAGCGAGTTATTTGAATAGATATGGATAACATGAAGCAGGAGTAGGTGGGGAGGAGGAAATGAACAATAAGTAAGATCCCCTAGAGTATTGGAGCAATGGAATTTTGGTTGAAAATCAAAACAATATTTGAATTCCAACAAACTGTAGTCGAACGAAACAGCAACAGCATCAACAAAAACTAGAAAACAATGAAAAATGTTGATAGATGACATACCTGGAATTGGCGTTGGCATCATTTTTCATCAGTTAACGTATCATTCGTATACACATTGAATCCGACGGATCGTAGTAATTCCCATATTGTCTAGAAGTTTGCCAAAGCATCTAACTTTCGATTGTTTTTTTTTCGTTTTTTGTTTCTTTGTTGCTTGTCAAATTCGTTTAGGGATTTAAATTTTTGCGTAGTTTAATGCTTACAAACCAAACCATCACCAGCACCACCACGCATTTGATGAAATCAATATTTCAATTGCGATTGCTTTTTGGAAAAAATCGAATGTCACTTGTCTGCGAGTTTTTTTTTTCTTTTTTATTGGTAAACATCCCACATCATGTATCGGGGGAAATAAAGCTGTTAAAAAATCGAACAGACATTGATATAAATTTACTTGTTTCACATCAATTGTTTTTTTTCGTGAAAGTTTCAAAACTTGTTTAGAGTTTTCCATTTCCCCGCCCGCATCTGGGTCATTAATAATCAAGGAAATCACGTAGACTCCATATATAGTCAGCCTTTGATTAGTTAAAAACTCCCACTTTGAATTTTCTCAATTTGGTTGGGAAAACAACCGCCTTTTATTTCATATCCTGCTGTTAGCACATGAAGACGTTGCGAATAGCTATCTATGTACGTAAATTTAATGTTCAATTGGGGAAGAGAGGGGTGTATTATAATTTACGGCACTATTAGCACAATTTTTTAAGGCCCATAATAAGGTTTGTATATGGTTTAAAGAATATTTTTAAAAGGCCTATAATATGGCGTATATGGTTTAAAGAATATTTTTAAAAGGCCTACAATAAGGCGTAGTTAGATATAGCTCCTATATCGTCCGATTTGAGGTAAATAGTGTACCAAATATATATCCTTCGATTACCGATTTCATGAAAATCGGTTCAGATTTAGATATCGCTCCCATATATATTTTCGTCCGATTTTATGTAAATGGTGCATCAAAGTTCCAATATATCTTTCGATTTGCATGAAATTTGGCAAAACGTAATGAAATAGGTCTGGACTGATGTGTGTCAAGTTTCCTGAAAATCGGTCCAGATTTAGATAGATTTGCACGTAATTTGGCATAGCGTACTGAATAAAGTCTAGAACGATGTGTGTAAAATTTCGTGAAAATCGGTTCAGATTTAGATATAGCTCCCATATATAGTTTTGTCCGATTTTATGTAAATGGTGCCCCAAAGTCCCTATATATCTTTCGATTTGCAGGAAATTTGGCACAGCGTAATGAAATAGGTCTAGACTGATGTGTGTCAAGTTTCCTGAAAATCGGTTCAGATTTAGATATAGCTCCCATATATATTTTCGTCCGATTTAATGTAAATGGTGTATCAAAGTCCCTATATATCTTTCGATTTGCACGGAATTTGGCATAGCATACTAAATTGAGTCTAGAATGATGAGTGGTGAGTTTCGTGAAAATCGGTTCAGATTTCGATATAGCTCCCATATATATTTTCGTCCGATTTTATGTAAATGGCGCACCAAAGTCCCTATATGTCCTTCAATGTGCAGGAAATTTGGCATAGCGTACTGAATTAAGTCTAGAAAGGTGTGTTTTAAATTCCGTGGATATCGGTTCATATTTACATATATCTTCCATATACATTTTCGTCCGATTTTATGTAAATTGTATACCAAATTCCCTTTATATCCTTTGGCATACCGCCCTGAATTAAGCCTATAATGACATTTTTTTAAACTTCGTGAAAATCGGTTCAGATTTAGATATAGCTCCCATATAAATTTTCGTCCGATTTTAGTTAAATAGTGCACCAAAGTTCCCTTATATCCTTCGAATTGCACGAAATTTGGCATTGAGTCTAGAATGATGAGTGGTGAGTTACGGGGAAATCGGTTCAGATTCTGATATAGCTCCCATATATATGTTCTTAGGATATATATATATATATATAGGTACATAGTGCACCAAAGTCTTTGTATATACTTCGATTTCCGCGAAATTTGACATAGCGTACGGAAGTGAGTCTAGACAGATGTGTGTTAAATTTCAGTTCAGATTTAGATATAGCTCCCATATATATTTTCGTCCGATTTCAGGTAAATAGTGCACTAAAGTCCCTATATAACATTCCATTTCCACGAAATTTGGTCCTTTTGTTCCATGGTACGCAGACGACTCTAAATCTGTCCGAATGAAATTAAATTTGTCAGGTGGCAGAAAGACATGTGTATGTTCCTTGGAGGGAACATTGACATGCAATGGTAAGGATGCATATGTAAAATATACCGAAAGTGGTGAAAGGTATCATATAGTCGAACCAGCCCGGCTTTCCTACTTTCCTTACTGACTTTATTTGTTCAAAGCAGACAATTTAATCGTCTTTATATAGAGATCCCAGTACTTTTCATTTGAACTTAACATGCTGGAGGGTATTCAAAAATTGGCACAACCGAACTTAAGAACGTTAGTAATATTAAAATATTTATTTGAAGTTCTATGGTTCAGGTTTTGGAGTTGTCTGCATATAAGCGTGCTGCACCACAGTACGTTGTATACATTATCTTTTTTTTATTCCCTATCTATCCGTCTGTCTATCTGATGTAATCATACAAACTTCCAAAATAATTGGAAAAAACTATCTCGGAAGCTACAGAAATGGGTTTTTTTTTTTAAAAATTTTGACACTTTTGGACATACAGAATTTGAAGGAACAAGTGCTTGATAAGCAATGAAGTATTTGTACAGAATTTTGTTTGTACCACCCTCGTATATAACTAAGCAACCACATGTAGAAAACAAACACAACAATTCCAACAGCTGTAAGTGCAGAAGAAGCGACGAGAAGAAACAAAAAATTAATTATGTTTTGCCATATCTTCAGGATGAACAATCAACGTATCAACAAAATCCCAAACAACAGCAAACACACACTCACACATCGAAAATAAAAAACTGAAGAAGCGTTGCAAAGAAGTGCAAATAAACACACTCATTTCTAATCCAACATTGTTCATGGCGACTCAGCTTGATGCCACCATAAGTCGGCCTATAACACAAAGGACTACATTTTCCTATCGCAGCACTCACCAGGAGTGCACTCATCCCCTCTGTGGGTGTGTTTGTGTGCGTATGTATGTTTGGGTCTTATTGTATGGGATAATCATAATGTGGTGCAACGTTTCCACATAAATGTTTACATTATTAAGGAGGAGTTCATAAAAAGTCACCTGCTGGGCTTGTTTGGCACAGAAAACAAAAAAATTGAGATGTGGAAAATTAGAGAGGGCGAACAGGAACAGATAACACACACAGAAGAGGAACACACAGGACACAAAGCCCAACATGCCTAGATAAGCAACAAAACATCCGAATAATTATTTTCATTGGAAATGTATAAATCGTATTTGTACTTTTTTGGTTGGGTACTTCTTTTTTGTTGTGTAGTCAACCATAAAATCTACGTAGAATGCCTACTGTGTTATACACTATGGCCTCAAATTATATGTGAAATAGCGGCATTATTTGGGATAATAACAAAGATTTGATTTTGGCAAGAGTTCCTTTCGTTTCCAAAAAGTTAGAAAAATTGTCTGAAAATAGTAAAGAATCCTAAAATATACGTGACATGTAGCGAAATAGAATAACGAAACTTTTAAAATCGTCTGCAAATAGATCCATTGCAAAGTAGACAGTACTTTCATAATAGTAAAGCTGTAAACTGTTGAGTTCGACCACGTACTAGCAATATATATATATATATATATATATATATATTGCTGGCCTAATCGAGAGAATGCGATTTAGGGTTTTTAAAGTATTTTCAAGCTTTATATCAACTTTATATCTAAAAAAAAGTAAGGAAATTAGTAATGTCGGACGGGGCCGACTATATTATACCCTTCACCACTTTGGGTATATTCAACAGATGAATCCTAACAGACGTCGCATTTTTAAAGGTCCAATAAAATGAAATTGGTTCAATAAACATGTCATTCTGCAACCAATACTAAATTTTCATTTGGTCAGATATAGAAGCTATATCTAAATCTGAATCGATATTCACGAAATTTAACACACATCGTTCTAGACCTAATTCATTACGGTGTGCCAAATTTCGTGCAAATCGAAAGATATATAGGGACTTTGGTGGACCATTTACATTAAATCGGACTAAAATATATATGGAAGCTATATCTAAATCTGAATCGATTTTCACGAAATTTAACACACATCGTTCTAGACCTAATTCATTACGCTGTGCCAAATTTCGTGCAAATCGAAAGATATATAGGGACTTTGGTGGACCATTTACATTAAATCGGACGAAATTATATATGGGAGCTGAATCTAAATCTGAACCGATTTTCAGGAAACTTAACACATCATTCTATACCTAATTTCGTACGCTGTACTAAATTTCCGGCAAATCGAGAGATATATTGGCACTTTGGTGCACCATTTACACTAAATCGAACGAAAATATATATGGGAGCTATATCTAAATCGGGACCGATTTTCAGGAAACTTAACACACATCATTCTAGGCCTAATTCATTACGCAGTGCCAATTTTCGTGCACATCGAGAGATATATAGGAACTTTGGTGCCCCATTTACTTTAAATCGGACGAAAATATATATGGGAGCTATATCTAAATCTGAACCGATTTTCAGGAAATTTAACACACATCATTCTAGACCTAATTTATTACGCTGTACCAAATTTCGTGCCAATCGGAAGATATATAGGGACTTTGGTGGACCATTTATATTAAATCGGACGAAAATATATATGGGAGCTATATCTAAATCTGAACCGATTTTTCCCAATTTCAATAGGGTTCGTCCTTGGGCCAAATAAGTGACCTGTGCCAAATCTCATCCAAATCGGATCATAAATGGGACCTGTACTTTGTTCACAAAAATACATGGACGGACAGACGGACGAACAGACGGACATGCGTAAATCGATTCAGAAAGTGATTCCATGCATATTCTCAAAAGGAACCATGTGCCTATCTCGTTTTCTTTTGCATGTTACAAACATATGCACAAAGACATAATACCCTGTACCACAGTGTGGTGAAGGGTATAATAAACAGCACTACGTCAATAAACAGGAGCAGTCGCCAGATGTTCCAATTTGCAAAGAAATTAAGTATTGTTCCGCGAAAAACTTTCTTTGTTTTTTCTTTTTCATAGGTGACAAGAGAGACCCACTGTTACTTTTAAGGATATATGTACATAGAAACACTTTTTGAGTCGATGTACGCATATCTATCGGTCCGCCGGTCCATATATTATTGTAAACATTAGTAAGAGTAGCATTTATGATCCCAATGAGAAAATTCGGCCCAATGATTACTATAAAGCCCCTATTTATAACTTTGACCAATTACTCAATTGTGCACCAAAGTCAGCTGTTGGTCCGATTGCAACGAGATTATGAGGAATCGGATCCATATATATATTTTTGTCCGATTTTTTGAGAGTTGTGTGGGATTGGTTGTGAGTGAAACGAAAATTTACATAGCATAACCTGGAATGGTTCAGATTTCAGATCACTAAATAGCCAACGTGTCACCGAATGCGACGAAATTTTGGGACAGCTTAGAGGTTTGTTGAAACCATACAGCTCAATATTCGGAATTTTTGAGGTTTTGAGAACGTTTTCAACCTAAGCAGATCGCTGCTTTGAAAATGTCCCAACAAAAGTAATATTTCATATAATATATTGGACTTCTCTAGAATGGATTTAATAGAGCGGCACCCTTCAGTTATTAGGTAAATTGAGGATATGTAGGTTCACACTAAAATCAGGTACCACTATGTAGGGATATAGTTCGTTCTCGAACCTGATGCTTTCGTTTTTATACCCTTCACCACCCTGTGGTACTTTGTGCATTTGTTTGTAGCAGGCAAAAGGAAACGAGATAGGCACATGGTTACTTTTGAGAATATGCATAGAATCACTTTCTGAGTCGATTTATCTACGTCCTTCCGTCTGTCCATGTATTCTTGTAAACAAAGTACAGGGCGCATTTATGATTTGATTTTGATGAATTTTGGCACAGGTCACTTATTTAGCCCAATGATGTACCCTATTGAAAATGGTATAAATCGGTTCACATTTAGATTAAGCTCCCATATATATGTTCGTCCAATTTTATGTTAATGGAGCACCGAAGCCCTACATTTCTTTCGATTTGCACAAAATTTGGCATTTGGTACTGAATTGATTCTAGAATGATGTGCGTTAAGATAAGCGAAATTCGGTTAAGCAACAGATGAATCCTAACAGAAGTCGCATTTTTAAAGGACCAGTAAAATGAAATTGGAACCATAAACACGTCATTCTGCAACCGATACTAAATTCTTCATTTGGTCAGATATAGAAGCTATATCTAAATCTGAACCGATTTCAGGAAACTTAACACACATCATTCTAGACCTAATTTGTTACGCTGTGCCAAATTTCGTGCAAATCGAAAGATATATAGGGACTTTGGTGCACCATTTACATTAAATCTGACGAAAGTATATGTGGGAGCTATATATAAATCTGAACCGATTTTCAGGCAACTTTACACACATCATTCTAGACCTAATTTGCTACGCGGTGCCAAATTTCGTGCTTAAATCGACTCAAAAAGTGATTCTATGCATATTCTCAAAAGGAGCCATGGGTCTATCTCGATTATTTTTGCATGTTACAAACATATGCACAAAAACATAATACCCTGTACCAGAAAAAAGAATTTGGTTCAATAACCTCAAAACCTGGGGGCTACCAGAAAAAATTGACCAATATTTATAATTTATAGTGGAGAGATGTGCTACCTAATAAGAACTCGACGTACTAAATTACAGTCAATTTGGTCGAAAAATCCGATCAGAACCCCCAAAATACCAAAAATTTTGGGGTACCGTTATATGGGTACTACCAGAAAAACTGGACCTATATTTATAATTTTTAGTGGAGTAATTTGGTACCCAATAAGAACCCAATGTACAAAATTTCAGCGAATTCAGTTATAAAACGAGCCCAAAAACCCGAAAATACCGAAAATTGGGGGTGCCCTTATATGGGGGCTTTCCGAAAAAATGGACCTTTATTTATAATGTTTGGTAGGGAGATTTGCTACCCAATAAGAACACAAAGTACCAAATTTCAGTGAATTCGGTCGAAAAATGCGATCAAAACCCCCAAAATACCGAAAATTGGGGGTAATCTTATATGGGGGCTATCCGAAAAAATTGACCTTTATTTATAATTTTTGGTAGGGAGATTTGCTACCCAATAAGAACTCAATGTACAAAATTTCAGGGAATTCAGTTAAAAAACGCGCTCAAGAACCTCAAAATACCGAAAATTTGGGGGTACCCTTATATGGGGGCTATGCGAAAAAATGGACCGTTATTTATAATTTTTGGTAGGGAGATTTGCTACCCAATAAGAACACAAAGTACCAAATTTCAGCGAATTCGGTCGGAAAATGCGATCAAAACCCCCAAAATACCGAAAATTGGGGGTAATCTTATATGGGGGCTATCCGAAAAAATGGACCTTTATTTATAATTTTTGATAGAGAGATTTGCTACCCAATAAGAACTCAAAGTACCAAATTTCAGCGAATTCAGTTAAAAAACGCGCTCAAGAACCTCAAAATACCGAAAATTTTGGGGTACCCTTATATGGGAGCTATGCCTAAACGTGGACCGATTTTTTCCGAATATACCCAAAGTGGTGAAGGGTATACCTAGTCCGAATTCGGTACATTGGGTTCTTATTGGGTCTCCACTAAAATTTATAAATATAGATCCACTTTTGTTGGTAGCCCCCATATAACGGTAACTCAAATTTTCGGTAATATTGGGGTGTTTTGATCGTACTTTCGACCGAATTGGCTGTAATTTAGTACTTTTAGAGAAAATCTTTCCTTAAAAAAACCAGTGAGCGGAGCAGAATAGACGCACGGGGCCGACCATTCGATACCCTACACAACTACCATGGAATTCTAACTTTATGCGGATGTTTAATCCGAGCCTGGGCAATATTTCGTGACATTTGCACCCTCTTGCTCGATTACTTTCACCGTGGGTTGTATGGTGATGTTCGGCTTATAATTGTGGTCTATAGATCGATTCGAAAAATACAAAAAATTAAGTTTTATTAAGTCCGCTTTATCCCAAAATTATTATCTGCAAAAAATTATCTAGATGCAAAATTTCGTGAAGATTGGTCCATAACTGTGGCCTGTATCGTGTTTACAAATTATAATGGACAGACGGATGGACGGACACACATGTCTAGATCGACTCAGCTAATCGAGATAAGGGTGGGTCTAGGACCAATATGTCGCGGCGTTACAAACACTTGGTGCTGCACAAAGCTATAATACCCTGACAACATAGTTGTGTAGGGTATAATTATAAATACAGGCCCTTTTTCGGGTAGACCCCATATAATGGTACCCCTAAATTTTGGTGTTTTGGGATTCTTGAGCGCGTTCTTCAATCAAATTCGGTAAAATTTGGTTTTCTGAAGTCGTATATGGCAACAAAGCTCCCTCCCAAAAATTGTTAATATTCGCTCCCATTAAGGGATAATATCCATATAACCCCTATTTTATATTCAAATAGTTATCTGATTTGTTCTGTGATTTGGGTTTGCTTCTAAGAATCTATTGTAATCATTCTACCTGTGGAGGATGTCGAGATAAAAAACTAGAACGTAAGGTTCGAGAATGAAATATATCGACCCGCATTTTTTTTAATATTTCGCTTTAAGGAAGCTATTGTGATGCAAAAATGTTTTCGAAAATTAAGCTATATCAGTCCTCAATTAGGCATAGCATCTCATATAATGATAACTGCAAATGTTCGATAATTTCTACACGTTGTTATCAATATTGGTCCCGATTTAGGTGTAGCCTCTAGTACTCATACAAATTTGTTTCTGCAATGAGAATTTTCATATTGAAACAGCAGCTTCCACTCAACCCCCAAAATAAAACCTGGGTACGTTGGCGATGGCCTCATATAACTGTGCTCTCTAAATTTCAGTATTTTGGGGATAACCACTCCACTATACCATGCTTTGCCAATATCGTTCCAATTTTGGTGTTTTTAGGAAAAAACTCAATTAAAATATTGCTAAAATTTGTATTTGTTGTACGTTATAGTTTACATAAATCGGGTTGTAGAAATGTCGGAATAGGTCCTTTTTTGGTATGTTCCCTATATTTATACCCTTCACCTCACTGTGGTACAGGGTATTATGTCTTTGTGCATATGTTTGTAACAGGCAAAAGGAATCGAGATAGATCCATGGTTCCTTTTGAGAATATGCATAGAATCACTTTCTGAGTCGATTTATGCATGTCCGTCCGTCCGTCTGTCCATCCATGTATTTTTGTGAACAAAGTACAGGTCGCATATATGATCTGATTTGGATGAAATTTGGCACATGTCACTTATTTGGCCCAAGGACGAACCCTATTGAAATTGGAGAAAATCGGTTCAGATTTAGATACAGCTCCGATTTATGCATGTCTGTCTGTCCAACCATGTATTTTTGTGAACGAAGTACAGGTCGCATTTATGATCCGATTTGGATGAAATTTGGCACATGTCACTTATTTGGCCCAAGGACGAACCCTATTGAAATTGGAGAAAATCGGTTCAGAGTTAGATATAGCTCCAATATATCTTCGTCCGATTTTTTGTAAATGGTGCACCAAAGTCCCTATATATAGAAAATCGGTTCCGATTTAGATATAGCTCCAATATATTTTCGTCCGATTTTATGTAAATGGTGCACCAAAGTCCCCATATATCTTCCGATTAGCACCAAATTTGGCATAACGTTTTGAATTAAGCCTGGAATGATGTCTGTCAAGTTTCGTGCAAATCGGTCCAGATTTAGATATAGCTCCCATATATAGTTTGATCCGATTTTATGTTAATGGTGCACCGAAGTCGCTATATATCTTCGTCCGATTAAATGTAAATGGTGCATCGAAGTCCCTATATATCTTTCGATTTGCACGAAATTTGGCATAACGTACTGAATTTAGACTATATCGGTCCAGATTTAGATATAGCTTCCATATATATTTTTGTTTGATTTAATGTAAATGGTGCACCAAAGTCCCAATATATCTTTCGATTTGAAAGAAATTTCGCATAACGTATTGAATTGAGCATAGAGTGATGTCTGACACGTTTCGTGAAAATTGGTCCAGATTTAGATATAGCTCCCATATATAGTTCCGTCCGATTTTATGCAAATGGTGCACCAAAGTCCCTATATATATCCTTTGATTTGCACGAAATTTGACATGACGTACTGAATTGAGTCTGGAATGATGTGTGCTGAGTTTCGTGAGAATCGGTTCCGATTTAATGTGAATAATGTACCAAAGGTCTTATACTACATATCGTACTGAATTTAGTCCAGAATGATGTGTGCCAAGTTTCGTGAAAATTGGTTGAGATTTAGATATAGCCCTTATATATATTATTGATTGATTTTATGTAATTGGTGCAAAAAGAAACCAATATATGGCTGATGAGAACAAAACGTACTGAAATTAGTATAACCTAACCTGTAACAAGCTTCCATACATATTTTCGTTCGGCTTTAAACAAGTGTGCATCAAACTCCTCATGACATGAAATTTTGCACAACGTACTAAATTGAGCATAGAATAACGTAGTTGCGTTTTTCTAGAATAACGTAGTTGCGTGCAGACAAAGCCCAACGGATGTCCCATTGATATTTGTTTGAAGTCGATTTACATACTTTTGTCCCATTGTAACAAATGTACATGTGACATGTTTATGGATTAATTTAAGACGATTCACATTTAGATAAATATCACATATTTTATTTCATTCAATTTCGTGTTAATAATCCTTTTTAATATACCCATAGTGGTGGAGGGTTTCATATAGTCGGCCCCGTCCGACTTTATTACTTTCCTTTCTGGTTTTTTCATTTCATACCTCAAAGTTCGGCCAAGCTCAACATAGTGCATGTTTCACTTGTCATAGTCCCTATATAAATGGTCCGATCGATATAATGAATTTAGAATTCACAAGATATAACTTCTATATAAAATTGGGCACGATTTAAGATAAACTGCACAAATATGACACGGAATAGACGTACAGGTTTGTTTTGAACTGACTCTCGAATCGGGTCATGTATCGTATTTACAAGACAGCATTTTGTCTCACCCGGCTTTGGTAATTTTCTTCCAGGTGTTTTACTAGATCTCATTAAATACAGTTATAGATTTAGAATGCACATTTAAATTAGTAGCTGTTGTTTACAGAGCCAGAGTCTAGCTTACATTTGTCCCTAAACAAAGTCCATTAAAACAAAGTAGGTGGAAAAAGTGTCGTATAAACAGGCAATATATCTTCGACTATAGACATTCAGCCGATAGTCCAATTCATTCAACAAAAGTGTATCGTCTTATCTTTTGTTAACAACATGTGGGTCAATATATTTTGTCGTTGTTGTTACTATTTTCGACGATTATGACTAACCTTTAATGTACCTGTTTGGGCTTATCAAGCGCATTCTTGTGTTTACATCCTCATCCATTTGTGCGTGTGTTTGTGATATTAAATCATTAATACCCTTTTATGCGCTCTCGTTTTCCCCTTTTCAGTTTTTCGTATTGAATTATAAATCAAAGAAGACCCATTAAAATTAGACCGTAATTAATCATCCATTAGCACAACCACCACTGAAGATTAACACAAAAAAACAACTACAACAATTCAAGATTGAAAAACGAAATTGAATGAAAATAAGGCAACAGAAATGTGAAGAAGAAGATGAAGAAAATTGCCTCGTCTCTGCAACCAACCAATCATCCAACCAACCGTTCGACTGCAACTACAACCAGTAAAATGCACTTCATTCTGCTTCTTCCACTCGAAGTGGAAATAAGAGCATTTGATTGCCGCGTTGGTAATCTATCATTAAAATGAAATTAATGACGTCTCAAAAGTGTGGCAATTAAAGGGTACAACTCCTCAAATGACCAAACTAAAATGTTCGCCACTAACAGGTCGTTTTACTCTGATAGTAAACTTAAGTAGTTGACTACGAATCAAGAAAATTTTGGATTGTTAGCGAAACCATTATAGGTTATGGCTACAAGTCTAGAACAACTTTTTGCTCCTCTTTCTAAACGGTGGGGGGAAACTTCGAAAGCAAAAAAAAATGAGATATCTTAAACTAATACAGCTTCGGCAAACGTTAACTTGTGTAATGTAGTAAATATTCTTTGGCAAATATTTTTCAATGCTATTGTGGTATCCTACTCCTCCTTCTGTGGCTGTAGTCTGCCGGTATTTCGTTTTTTTCTTTGCCGTCTCTTGAGACAATTGTCATGTTGCTGCTGCTTCTGCTGCTGTTTGCTAAATGCTTGCAAGATTAAGTTAACAACGAAGAAAGCCCTCCAATGAAAGACAACATTCCGCTTACTATGGTAACAGACATGACATAAACTACCGGGCTGTTTAGCTGGCTGCCTCGCTGACTGACTGGAAGAGTGGCATTAAAAATTAGGAACGTGCCATACTTTGACTACTTACAGGCAGGTGAACAATGCCGATGATGGCAAAGCTGAAATCATCATCATTGATGATATAAATGCAATGATTAGCATTACGTGAGACTGATTTACTTCGCCGTTCATGCTGAACATTCTGGCAACGATGTCGAATATCTATAGAATACGTGATTTAAAAATTTAATTTAAATATCAAACACGGCAAGATTTATTAAGCCGACAAAGGACACACCCTGCACCTGTGTATCAATGTGAATATAAAAGGTATCTGCATTGAATCACAAAGTTATCTGATGATTAGATATTGATGATATTGAACTGAAAATTCACATAGAAAAATACGATGAAAGGCAGATATATATTTTGGCATTTTGGGTTCTCTCCAAAATACCAAATTACAGCCAAGTTGATTGAAAAACTCGCCCAAAATACCGAATATCAGGGGGTACCGTTATACGGGGGCTTCCCTGAAACTTGGATCATTGGTGCAAAATATTGACCGAAGATACAGTGTAACACCCGTTATATGGGTGCTACCCTGCATCTTCGGTCAATATTACTAATTTTGGTTCAGATATGTGTTATCGCATATAATTTAAATCTATATATCTATATCTATATATCTATATACATATACATATGTATATAAAATAGAAAAAAAAAATTGTTTGTTTGTGTGTATGTTCCCGATAGACGCAAAAACCGCTGAACAGATGTTAATGACATTTACACCGTATGTCATGACATGCCCTGAAAGTAACATAGGCTAGCTAAACTTCTAAAATTCCGCGTGGATGCAGAGTTATAGCGTCAATAGTAAACATACCTCAAAGTTTCGGAACATGTAATATGCGTATATCTTAAGAACGGTTACTGATACCGTCTTCAAAATTTGTGTGAAAACGTAGATGTAAATACACACCATCCATACAAAAACGAGTTTGGTACGATCAACGGAAAATACAATTTCTGCTGCATTTTCAAAATCTGCATATTGAAAACAGAAAACATTTCGTTTGTAGACTCAAAAATCGCTGGACAGATTTTACTGAGACTTTCACAGAACGTTATGACATGTCCTGGTAATAACATACAGGTTATATAAACCTTTAAGATTTGGCGTGGATGCGGAGTTATAGCATAGAAGGTACTAATGCCTAAGAAATTATGAACATGTAATTTGTGTGTATCTTAAGAAAAGTTACAGATACCGATTTCAAAATATGTATGAGTAACGGGGGCTTAAGTACGCATCTTCCATATAACAGGATCGCGGGCTACCAAGGGAAAATGCACTCCTCATTGCATTTCTATCTATACATACTATGTATTTAAAAAATTGAAAGCATATTGTTTGTGGACTTAAGAACCACTGAACCAAGGGTACGTCAAGGGTGGATGCGTTGTAATATCATCAAAAATAATCATACTTCTGAATGAATATATGCATGTATGTTAGTAGCATGTAGCTACTTTAAAATTTGTTTCAGAAAGATGGCTGCAATTGAGCATCATCCGAAGATTTTGGAACGTTGAGGGTATATTTTGAAATATATAAAATACAAAATATGTATGTTATTGAAATACAAATAGAAAGAAATGATTGACATTATAATTTTTCATTTTTGTCAGTTTGTGAAAAATTTTATTTGAATCAAGGTGTATTTAATAAGGTGTATGCATCAGATACAACAAAAAAAAATTTACAAAAACAACATCGTTGTTATAGAAATTAAATTGTCATACTGACAATAAGTTTTTGACAAAAATAAACAAAAACAATTATTAATTTATTTTTGTCATGAACTATTGTTTGAGGAATTAATAATAAATTTGTGTTATTGGCGGTTTTAGGTCAGTGATAAATAAAGTTTAAGACCTGGTCGCGATTAATTTTAAGTTTTCCTCAATTAGCCCATGGTTCCTTGTGATGTTGTTCACATTGTGGGTTAAAATCTATTTTGTCTATGGAGTGGCTTCAAATCTTGCCTTCTTTAAGAAAATTGAAGGACATAAATCCTCGGCCAAAGACTAAATATGGAAATTGTGTTGGCCGTATAAAATCTTTCCATGGGCGTATTTAACCTCGGCCGAGAATTGTGACAAGCACCAAGGGCCGATTTCAATATAGACTAACATAATGTCCTCGAGTTTATGAGTATCTGGGATTTCTGCACAGATTTCCACACATAACATAAAATATGTGGACCAATCGGCGAACGGGGATATAACTGAGCCTAGGTTTCCTTTCTGTCCCCTCTTTGGATGTAGATTTCTTGAATTTTTATTATTTAAAAAGCCTAAATTTAAACACCATTTTTGAAATCGAAATATAATATTGAAAATGTTTTTTGACAATTTAGTTTACAAACAATAAAGAAAAAAGTTTGAAACCATATGATTGTCACTTACACTATATTAAATACACCTTGATTTGAATAGAAAAAAAAAACCAAAACAACATTATTCTTATGTCAATGCCTGATATCGAATATTAGGGTTGGTCATATTTAAAAACGTTTGGGACGAATTGAGAATAAGTTCATTGAAAATAGTATTTGAAGTGAAGACCCTAACATACTTTAACAATTTATTAAAAAAAAAATATATAAAACATGAATTGAATGAATCTGGAAAACACGTTATAAGTCGGATAGTGGGATATTAAGATGTGCAAAATAGTTTTTTCCCTATTAAGTGTACTTATCTGTACTGACAATAACGACCAATTCAGTAATTCCACTAATAACGAAATAAAATTTGTGTAAAATTTATAAAAGGTATTAATTTTGAATTTTTTCAGTATATGAAAAACATTTTTATTCTAAGTGAACAATTCAATAGCTTCTATACAAATATCGTCAGTTACCAATAGGAAGGCAAGAGAACGCATAGATATTTCACACATTTTTGTTTTGTTAATACGAGCATATAAAAATTCAAGATTCAGGGGCAGCGAAGCGCCACGGGTCCTGCTAGTTCATTTCTATAAAATGAAGTGTTTTTGTCAAAATCTTAAAATATTGATAATAAATAATAAGTTGCGTGGAAGATGTGATGGTGGTAATGTAAAAATATGGGTGAAAATGTGTTGAAGCCAACGAGTTTTTTTGTGTTCCTTCCTGATTTGTGACTAAACTACACGACGCACGCACATGTGATCAATGACTAAGTTGCAGAATACCCCATGGACAATATGGTTCTAATGTACGATTTTTCGATATAATCAATGTGTTGACGGCCGCACGGCCATCAAGCAGTACGTGGGTACCACACCAATGGACACCGATGAAGACCTCATCGATATGGACTTGTAAGTCATCGGTGTCCTCCCATCTCAAAAGGGAACCAAAATCGAGAAACTCCCATCTCCAATCACTCTTACTACAAGAAGTAAAATCTAAAGGATCGCCTTGATCGTCAACTTTATATTTACCCAAATTGAACCCATAATAAACCTGTCGCCTGACAGTACAATATTTATTATAATTAAAGTTATTCATCTTTTTATTTGTGCTAAACATCACGTGAGTATTACACGTATACTTGTGGTGTTTGTACATTTGTATGTGTTGTAGTTGTTGCTTTTGCCGGCAACTCATAATCCTAAGGCTCTAAATTCGTCTGAATTTAGACTTCACAACAGATCCTACGTCCTTGTGGGAATCTGTACATGGTCCTTCGAGCCTTTTAAAACGAATTAGCGGCCTAGATTTGCCATTAAATACCAATTTGTTCAAAAAATCTTCAAAAACCAAATTTTTCAACAAAATCCTTTTATTCCACATCAGTGTTGACATCTCCCTGCCGTCTGCTTATATTTCAGCCACAAACACGGCAAAGCCCAACACTGACAATAAGTGAATAAAACAAAAACAATTCTTCATTTGTTTTGCAACGAAAATTTATTTATTATCAAATAAATCAATCACAAATATTTGAATAACAATAAAACACCAATTAAAACACTTCACTATTGTTAAATTTGTATTTAATTTTCAATTTACAATAGTCACAGACAGACATATTGTTTTGTTTTGTTGCAATAGTGACACACGTTTAAAGAGTAACCGATACCGAGTACTCTTGTTCACATCAATACGATAGTCCAAGTAGTGAACACGTAATATACGTAAACAACCAAAACGTAACAAACGTTACTAAACGTAACAAACGTAATTAAACGTAACGCACGTTAGTGGAAATTGCATTACATTATATTGCATTCCATTTCTATAATAAATACAAATAAAAATTAAAATAAAAATATTACCAATAAAATAAAAGTAACAATAATAAACATAATACAAATAATACCTAATAATAATATAATAAAATAATAATAAAATCAAAATTTAAAAAATAAATATTTGTTGAGCAAAGCCCTATTAAAGCCATATAATTTTTTAATTTTTTCAAAGCAGAAAGTTAACCGAAGGCAAAATAGACCCAAATAATATTACAATAAATAATAAAAATCCATAAATATATATAAAAAATAAAACATATACAAATAATAAAACTCAAATTAAATAAATAATATTACAAATTAAAGAAATGGCAAAGGTAATTTGTGCAAGGTTCCACTTCGACATGGAGAACTTAATGGGAGCATGTGCTAAAATATTAGATATGTCCGAAAACGATCTGTCAGATTCGCTGATAGAAACAAAATTAGAATCATTAGATGAAGACTGGCATAATGTACGTACTGCCTATGAAAACGTCTATCTTGCCGATGACAAGGCAATCGATGATGATTTTAAAAATGTTGCGAAATTGGAGTTTGAATCCGCACGGGATCAATACCAATTAACAAAATCGAACTTAATGGAAGTTGTGAAAAAGAGGTCTCTTCAAAAGTCCACCAGTTCAGGACGAGAAGACCAAACAAATCCTTCACTTTTTCATAGTTCGGCCATGTATCCCCCAACTACCACATTTGACATGTCAGAAGTGTGTATTAAAGTTCCTCCATGTGATACAAAAGATTTCCACGGAAGCTATGAAGAATGGCCCACCTTTAGGGACATGTTTATGGCCATATATGGCAATCACCCAAGACTGACACCAGCACAAAAATTATATCACCTAAAAAATAAAACTAAAGGTGAAGCTGGCAGAATCGTAGACAGATTCTCATTGTCAGATCTAAACTTTTCATTAGCATGGGACGCGCTAAAGAAACGCTACGAAAACAAGCGAGTTTTGGTAGACAACCAATTGCGGATTTTATTCGAAATAGCGCCCGCAAAAAACGAAAATAACGCAGACATAAAAAGGATCCAATTAACAATCAGTGATTGTCTCGCAATTTTGAAAGCACACGACATAAGTGTGGCGAGTGGGATCCAATTTTAATATACCTTGTTCGACAAGAAAACGTTTATGCAACAATTGTCTTGCAAGTGGACACACCAGCCAAGAATGTGTCAGTATGCATAGATGTATGCAATGCAGAAAAAAACATCATACGAAACTGCATCTAATGAACAATTCGCAACAACAATCGAGCCTAATATCGTAGCGCGTGAAAACAATTACAATCAATCCCGAACAGAAACACATTTCACTACTGACGAATCAAGCAGTGGCCTAACCACATCGAGAGCAGCATCTGGTACAAACGTTCAAACACTAGCAACAATTAACCACGATGACGTTATGTTACCAATTGCTTTAGTTCAAATTATGCATTCAGGACAAAGGTTCACATTACGGGCGTTGTTAGATTCAGCGTCTAAAAGGTCATTTGTGACAGATAAAGTGGTTAATCGCTTAGGTATTACGACCAGAAACGAAGATTTCCAAATTAGTGGTTTAAGTGACACAATAGTCACCAATGCAAACCAATCTTGTTGCATTACACTATGTACAGATGACACTTCTTTTAATCTAGTATCCGAAGTAATAGTGCTACGAAATCTTCTAGTTCTCTTCCAACTAGGTCTCTTCCAAACTCGTACTGTAGTGAAGTTAAAGACTTAAAACTAGCCGATCCTGGTTTTGCGGTATCAGCGCATGTAGATATGTTGATTGGAAGCGATATCCTTCCAACAATAATGCTAAACGGCATGAAGAAAAATATTCTAGGTAATATGATAGCACAGAATTCAATTTACGGTTGGTATCTACGGACCAATAGCAAACGAAAGTATAGCATTTGCCACAGTCAAAGAATCTTCGAAAGGTGAAGAAGACATAGAAGCATTATCACGAAAATTCGGGGAACATGAGGAAGTCGAACGGACTCCTATTCCGACCGTATTAAATGAGTACTGCGAAGACTCTTACAAAAAGACGTGCCTTCGACCGGGCGGTAGATTTGGTGTAAAAATTCCATTTAAAAAAGAATATCAACAATCTATTTTATTAGAATCACCTCGTTTCAAATCTTTACCCCAATATATAAATAGCTTAAATAAAGACAAATTGCTGGTAAACACGTACAGATACGTTTTAAATGAATTTTCATCACGTGTGTTTAATGAGACTTGCAAAACAAATAGTTCATTTTCATTGAATGATGTTCTATATACAGGCCCAACGTTACAAAACGATTTAACGTCTGTAATTCTAAATTGGCGGTTATATAAATATGTATTTAATGGTGACATTGAGAAGATGTACCGTCAAATATTTGTACACGAGTCTGATATACCGTATCAGAGAATATTGTATATACAAAATGAAACCGCACAAATCGAAGATTACGAAATAAACACATTTGGTATTAACTGTGCGCCATGCCTGGCAATAAGAACGTTATTGCAGCAGGCCACAGAATGGCAAATTGAGCGGCCGCTAGCTGCAAACATACTTAAAAAAGAAATATGTGTCGACGACATATTAGCAGGCGGTCATACAATCGACTCTGCACTACAAGCACATCATGAAATAATAAAAACGTTGAAATCAGCCGGATTTCTATTTAAAAAAATTTACAATCCCAGATACATTTCTTGAAGAATTACTAAACGAGAAATTGATTAAAATCGATGATA
>NW_026883050.1:0-45966 GCF_032173495.1 Musca vetustissima
TCTGCTGGGTATAACCTTGGCTGGCAGTGAGGATATTTCAAAGCCCATAACCATTAGTGGTATTGTTGAAGGTAAGATTTGCAAAGTCACTTTTCTAATGAAAAAAATCAAAGGATTTCTGGGACTGTTACCACCAGGTCTATAGAAAAAATATCCACAGAGCCCATGTCTGATATTTTTTCTATAGAAAAAATTTCAAAGATATTCTACAGACCCAGATATTTTGTCTATAACAGTGAACCGATCGGATATTTTTTATAAAAAAAAATTACAGACCCTTACGGTTGATATTTTTCCTATACAAAAAATTCCACAGACCCCAGACCGGTGATTTTTTTCTATAGAAAAAATTCCACAGACCCCAGGTCGGTGATTTTTTCTACCACAGGTTGGTGACCAGAGGTTGGTGATTTTTTCTATAGAAAAAATTCCACAGACCACAGGTCGGTGATTTTTTCTATAGAAAAAATTCCAAAGACCCCAGGTCGGTGATTTTTTCTATAGAAAAAATTCCACAGACCCCAGGTCGGTGATTTTTTCTATAGAAAAAATTCCACAGACCCCAGGTCGGTGATTTTTTCTATAGAAAAAATTCCACAGACCCCAGGTCGGTGATTTTTTCTATAGAAAAAATTCCACAGACCCCAGGTCGGTGATTTTTTCTATAGAAAAAATTCCACAGACCCCAGGTCGGTGATTTTTTCTATAGAAAAAATTCCACAGACCCCAGGTCGGTGATTTTTTCTATAGAAAAAATTCCACAGACCCTAGTTCTGATATATTTTCTATAGAAAAAATTCCACAGACTCTAGGTCTGATATTTGTTCTATAGAAAAAATTCCACAGACCTTAGGTCTGATATTTGTTCTATAGAAAAAATTCCACAGACCCTAGGTCTGATATTTGTTCTATAGAAAAAATTACACAGACCCTAGGTCTGATATTTTTCTATAGAAAAAATTCCACAGACCCTAGGTCTGATATTTTTTCTATAAAAAAAATTCCACAGACCCTAGGTCTGATATTTTTTCTATAAAAAAAAATTCCACAGACCCTAGGTCTGATATTTTTTCTATAAAAAAAAAATTCCACAGACCCTAGGTCTGATATTTTTTCTATAGAAAAAATTCCACAGACCCTAGGTCTGATATTTTTTCTATAGAAAAAATTCCACAGACCCTAGGTCTGATATTTTTTCTATAGAAAAAATTCCACAGACCCTAGGTCTGATATTTTTTCTATAGAAAAAAATCTCATACCACCAGGTCTGATATTTTTCTATAGAAAAAATTCTCAGACCCTAGGTCTGATATTTTTTCTATAGAAAAAATTCCACAGACCCTAGGTCTGATATTTTTTCTATAGAAAAAATTCCACAGACCCTAGGTCTGATATTTTTTCTATAAAAAAAAATCCACAGACCCTAGGTCTGATATTTTTTCTATAGAAAAAATTCCACAGACCCTAAGTCTGATATTTTTTTTCTATAGAAAAAATTCCACAGACCCTAAGTCTGATATTTTTTTTCTATAGAAAAAATTCCACAGACCCTAAGTCTGATATTTTTTTTCTATAGAAAAAATTCCACAGACCCTAAGTCTGATATTTTTTTTTCTATAGAACCAATGTCACAGATCCCAGGTTAATATTTTTTTATAGAAAAAAATTCCACAGAACCCATTCCTCGGTGGTTGTTATAGAAAAAATTCGACAGACCCCAGGTCGGTAATTTTTTTTCTATATAAAAAAATATGGCCTTTTTTGTAGTAAAAAATTAACAGCTCCCTCTGGGACTGTTGGCCTTTTTTCTATAGAAAAAATTCAACAGGACCCTGGACGACTATTAGCCTTTTTCTGCTTTTTTCTATAGAAAAATTCAACAGGAACCTCGAACACTGTTGGTATCTTTTCTGTAGAAAAATTCAACAGGACCCTGCGGGACTTGGTGTATACCTACTCGTCCTGCCTATATGTTATATTACTTCTTATATTCTTTTTTTAATTCCCAAATATGTTTTTCTTCTCTAGGTGGCATTGCCCACAAAAATGGACAAATCCTTGTTGGCGATCAACTATTGGCCATCAATGCTGAATCGGTGCAAGGTATGCCACTGTCACATGCCACAAATCTGCTGCAAAATCTTGGTGATATTGTTGATTTGAAAATTTTGCGGATGCATGATGTTCAAAATAGTTATGGTGCAACACTGGAAACAAATAATATGCCACAACCCCAAGCCATATACGCCAAAGTGCAACGAAGACCCAGAAGTCCTTCGACAAATACCGATAATGGTTCCAACAGTGGTTCCAGTAGCGGCAAGGCTGAAAAACAAAGAATATTCCATGTTACACTTTTCAAAGATAAGGTGTATGATGATTATGGCTTTTCCGTATCGGATGGTCTCTATGAACGTGGTGTGTTCATAAATCGTATACGTTCGGGTGGACCGGCAGATAAATGTGGAATGCTAAAGCCATTCGATAGAATTATGCAGGTATGTTGGAAGTGGGATTTATTTGTCGTGGAAAATAATTAAAAATTTTGTTTTTCTTTTTCCAGGTTAATGAAATGAAAACTCAAGATTTCGATTGCTGCCTCACAGTTCCATTGATTGCTGCCGCTGGCGATAAAATTGAAATGATCATCCAAAGAACGGAATAGAGGAATATTTGGTTTGCTGTAAACTGCCATAGCAGTAGTGCCTTGTTTTGCGAATAGTTTTTCCTTATAAGTGGTCGATTTTTTACACTTATTGCTATTACTACTACAACTACATGTATACAATTTTTACATATACATACTTACACATAGTTTTTTTTAGAATTTAAGACGAATTTAAAATAATAATTTTATATAGTTTGTAAGTATAACATGGATTATCCTACGGCCCTTTATTATAAGGAGATAAATATATTCTAAGCCAATGAATTGAAAATAATATGAAGGATTTTTATACGTAGGTATTGAACACAATTTTTCAAAAAAATGAGGACTTTGTTCCAGCTGTCTGAAGAGCTTGCCCATGAAGGGATCACTTTGTTGGAAAAAAACTATTGAAAATAATACATCACTCCCATACATTTTTAAAATCTCAGCCCTATGGCTACGGGGGGTAGATACCCTTTGATACTGCAAAGTATTGGCTCATCGAAATATTGGACCCTCAAATCCCTTTCATATTCGCACCTATGTCTGACCGGCTGGTGTGCACATTAACTCTCGAAGGGAGTAGCCGATTTCATACAAACGTTGAAGACCGTAATATTTCTTCCAAACTTAAGCCTAACTCGAAAATGGGGAATATTAATCCACTCTCTAGTACCTCCCCCAGAAAGGGTTTAAAATCCACCATCAGGCAAATTATTCAATTCCGATTTGATCCTAACTTTGCAGAACCTATTATCTTTATCAAGTCTAAATCATCTATGGCTAAGGAAGGTAGATACACTTTGATACTGCAAAAAATTGTCTCATCGAAATATTGGACCCCAAATCCCTTTCATACATACGTGCGATATTCGCACGTCTGTCTGAACGTCCGGTGTGCACGTTAACTCTCGAAAGGAGTAACCGATTTCAAATAAACGTTGAAGACCATAATATTTCTTCCAAACTTAAGCCAAGCTCGAAAACGGGAAATATCGGTCCACTCCTTCTAGTACCTCCCCTAGAAAGGTTACAAATGTTCAATAGTTTAAAATCCACAATCAGGAAAATTATTCAATTCTGATTTGATCCTAACTTTGCAGAACCTATTATCTTTAACAAGCCTAGATCAAGTCTGAAGATGGGACCAATTGTTCCACTCCTTCTTGTACCTCCCCCACAAAGGATTCAAAATGTTATATATTTTAAAGTTCAATATTAGGCGAAAAGAATGTCCGATTTGAACTAAACTTTGCACATGCTATTATTTTTATCACACATAGATCAAATCCGAAGATGGGACTCATTGGTGGCCCACTCCTTCTGGTACCTTCCCCACAATGGCTCACAATTCTCAATATTTCAAAATTCAATATTAGGCGAAAGGAATGTCCGTCAATGTCCGAATTTAAGTCAAACGTTAAGCGAACGAAATTGTAAACAAAGTACAGGTCGCATTTTTGATTCGAATTGGATGAAATTTTACACAGCTCATTTATTTGGCCCAAGGACGAACCCTATTGAAATTGGGAAAATACGGTTCAGATTTAGATATAGCTCCCATATATATTTTCGTCCAATTTTATGTAAATGGTGCACCAAAGTCCCTATATATCCTTCGATTTGCACGAAATTTGGTACAGCGTACTGAATTAAGTCTAGAATAATGTGTGTTAAATTTCGTGAAAATCGGATCAGATTTAGATATAGCTCCCATATATATTTTCGTCCGATTTTATGTAAATGGCTCCCCAATGTCCCTATATATCCTTCGATTTGCACGAAATTTGGATTTGTAAGTAAATGAAGAACTCAAAATGTGGCTGAATGCACAAAACATTCTGAAGTAAGTGTAACCTGACATGTGACAAGTTTCGATTAAACCGGCTTACATTTCGATGTTTTGCTTTAAATTTATTTACATAATTTGTCCCCATTAGTATAGGTTGCAGAATGACATGTTTAATTTTATGTTAATGGTCCTTCAAAAAGGCGACGTCTGGTGAAGGGTATCATATAGTCGGCCCGTCCGATTTTACTACTTTTCTTACTGGTTTTTAATTTGGCTTAGAATAAAATAAAATATATTTTTTAAATATTCATTGGAAATACAATATAATCAACTAAACCAAACTCCTCCACATACACTTAAATGCCAAAAATTTTACTTAAAAGTATACCTAGTATAATTAGTATTTAAAAAGAAATATAAAGAATATAATATAATATAAGAATATTTTGCTATACCAATCATTACATACACGCACAAACACACATTTTTACAAAAAAAAATAAATAAAAACACACCACCACAATACCTTAAAAAGCCCAAAGAGATTTATTTCCATTGTAATAATTTTTACATAGTTCTAGTAAAAAGAAATAAATATTTACTATTTTTTAAAAATAAATATTATATAAAACAATTAAGAAGTATTTTTTTCGAACCATTAATAATCCATAACAAAAACTATAGAATATATAGATGACAATAACTTAAATATATTTGTATATGAGCTGAATTTGACAAGTGCTTCGGACCAAAATTGTAATACATAATAATAATAATAAAAAAAGAAGGAAAACAGTTATTAAGTTTGTAAAAAATCAAAAGTTTTAATGAATATGCTAAAAAAGAATAATTAATGGTGTTTTTGCTTTAATTTTACAAATATACAAAATAAAAAAATAATAAAATTTAGATTAGTAAACAAAAAAAAGATGTGGCGTTTTAATGAAACAATTTAAATAAGAAATAAAATTTTCTTATCGTTAGCTAAAATGCAAAAAGGCGTAACTAACAAAAGCATAATTGTGTAGGAGAAGCAAAAAACAGTTTTGAATGAAAACTATAAACATGTCATGTGAAATGAAAAAGTATGCCCGGCAGGGTGATATTGCATATGACGAATAATAGACTATAATTTTTTTAACAAATTTAGTTATTTAGTTTAATGGCAGTCATAACAATTAAGTAAAAACGTGAATTTTTTGTTAGTTACACCTTTTTGCATTTATCAAATAAACCCACTTGTAGTTACGTCTTTTTGTTTTTTGTTAATAGAAGCTCCTTTTTTGACCTCAGACGTGTAAAACTTTGTCAACACATGTAGTTTATTGACATTCACAATATTCATTCAAAAATTCAATTTTCAATTTTTTGTTAGTTACGCCTTTTTGCATTTTAGCTGACGTTATATTCTCAAATTTAAATGACAAAAAACTACAATCAAGTAAAATGTCAAATACAGAAAAACAAGTAACAAAAATCCAAAAGTATACAATTGTATATTGTATTATACCGAAAATAAATAAGGTGCGAATATTTTAAGATCGCGTCTTCAGCGCCATCTATTGATGGACATGATTCAAATTTTTCAAATTAGTTTTTGAGCCCAATCTTCATAATGTACAACTTTTGAACAGATAATCGCTTTTCATCAAAATGGTGTCATATAGAAGAATAAATAATCTTCTATACTATGACCTGCAATAAATTCTTATAGCACAAATCTCAAATTGGACGGCCCTTTATATGGGTGGGCCTATAATGTTTAGTTTTTGCACAGATATATGCCGAAATATGAATTGACAGATGTCTCGGTTCGATAATGCGGCTATAATATTAAATATACCTAAAAGAGGGCAGCTATGTAAAAATTATGTCCAAATATTGAAAATATTCTTACAGGTTTTTGAACTCTGGACGAGGAGCATCAATCTGATTACAAAGGGGGGGGAGGGTGGATATTTTTATGAAAGTCATTTCGGTTGAAATATTTAGATATAACTATCAGAATAAAAACTAGAAAGGAAAGTAGTAAAGTCGGACTGGGCCTACATATGTATCCTTAAAATTTGCAACCTATGCTATTTAATTTCATTCGGGCAGATTTAGAGTCGTCAGTGTACCATGGAACAAATTTATAAAAAAACGATTTATAGCAAAATTGATAAAAGCCATTCGGTACGTCGCACTGTCAAAAAAATTAATCTCAAGCAGACAGCCGTTCGAAATACATATGGAAGCTATGTCTGCATCTGCACCAATTACAACAAAACCCAGTAACGTCATTCAAGTCTCAATTTGATACGTTTCGTGTTAATCGGACAAACATTTGGAGTTTGGTGCACCATTTATGTAAAATCGGACGAAAATATATATGGGAGCTGGATCTAAATCTGAATGGATCTTCACGAAACTTAGCATACGTCGTTCTAGACTTAATTCAGTACGCTACGCTAAATTTCGTGCAAATCGAAAAATGTATTCGGACTTTGGTGCACCATTTACATTAAATCTGACGAAATATATATGTGGGAGCTATATCGAAATCTGAACCGATTTTCAGGAAACTTAACGCACATCATTCCATTACGCTGTGCCAAATTTCGTGCAAATCGAGAGATATATAGGGACTTCGGTGCACCACTTATATTAAATCGGACGAATTAAATCTGAACCGATTTTTCCAATTTCGTCCTTAGGCCAAACAAATGAGCTATGCCAAATTTCATCCAATTCTGATCAAAATGCGACCTGTACTTTGTTTACAATTTAACATGGACAGACGGACGGACATGCATAAATCGACTCAGAAAGTGATTTTTTGCATATTCTCAAAAGGAACTATGGGTCTATAGATAATTTGTTCTTAAAAAAAAAATAATCCAGAAAAATGTTTATATATGAAGATAAGATAATTTTTTCTTTCTAATATTTTTTCTATACAAGAAAATTATCAATTATTATTCTATAGAAAAAATATTCGGTTGGGTTTTTCATCTCTTGAAATACTTAGGAATAAAATGAGGCAGATCTAGTGTTATATAATTATATTTACTTTTATTAAAAAAAAATTATTCTGACCGTATTTAAACTCTGGTAAACCGAAATGTGAATTGACAGATGCCTCGGTTCGATAATGCGGCTATAACCATAAATATACCTAAAACATGACCAAATATTGAAAATATTCTGGAAGACGATTACAACAAAAGGGAGGATGATGGATATTCTTACAGCCTTTAAGAACCCGAAATTCCAAATGAAAGTAATTTCGCTTGAAACATTTAGATATGACTCTCAAATTACCAAAAATTACACGTTACCATTATATGGAAGCTAGATAAAAATTGCACCACAACATGTTTTCTTTATTTCCTTAATTTTTCCGACAATCTTTATTGTTTTTCTTAAAATGAACTAATTTCCCAAAGACAACAAGCATTCAGCAACAATCTAATATCAACATTTTTCTCAAATACACCAATTTCCAGCCATTCAAAGCTAATTGAACGTTTTTGCAAATGATCACGATTTCCCCAGTTCTCCGTGGTGAAAATACTTGTCGATACACATAACAACTACACAATCTCCCCTAACCAACGGTAAAAGTTTTATGTCGATCCGTCCATTCATTACTGAGTTATAGCCATTTCAAGTTGACCTTGTGTCAAAATATAGCGGCTACACGATTCTGTTGGGCTGGTACCTCAAATTGGAAAAATGCTTGAAATTGGCATTTTCACAAAAGCAAAAAAGTACAAAACAGCAGCATCATTGCCACATTGTTCGATTTTTCTTTGATTTGATTGGTTGGTTTACAAATTCTGAGCATACTTTCAGGCGCATCATTTAAAATGATGTCCATGTGAAAGCTATACGGCTCGTGATTTTAATGTAACGCCTAAAAGTATGCTCAGAATTTATAAACTAACATAAAAACACTATGGTAGCGATCTGGTAACATTGCAGAATTTTATGTTTTTGTCCATGTTCGATTTCTTCATTTTTCCAATTTGAGGTACCAGGCCAACAGAATCGTGTAGCCGCTATATTTTGACACAAGGTCAGCTTGAAATGGCTATAACTCAGTAATGAATTAACGTATTGACATCAAACTTTTACCGTTGGTTAGGGGAGATTGTGTAGTTGTTATGTGTATCGATAAACAAGTATTTTCACAACGGAGAACTATGAAAATCATGATCGTTTGTAAAAACGTTAAATTAGCTGT
Source organism: Musca vetustissima (assembly GCF_032173495.1). Taxonomy (NCBI): domain Eukaryota; kingdom Metazoa; phylum Arthropoda; class Insecta; order Diptera; family Muscidae; genus Musca; species Musca vetustissima. The sequence goes on from NW_026883050.1 coordinate 8,671, forward strand.
GAATGGCTGGAAATTGGTGTATTTGAGAAAATTTTGATATTAGATTGTTGTTGAATGCTTGTTGTCATTGGGAAATTAATTCATTTTGTGAAAAAATAGGGCTATTACGGAAATTTGTAGGAAAAAAGAAACCCTGCAGTTGTGCATATTTAGCAATTTGACATCATTTCAATTGATAAAATGCCGATTTTCCAATCAAAGTGGTTGTAATTTAATATTACAGACTTCGAAGGATAAAATACCACCTCTTGGCAGATATTTATTAATATATGTTTTGACGTGTAGTCCCTATGTATATATAAGTGTCCCGAATGATTTTAGATATTTTGTAGGTCCCAGCCGTATATTCTAACCAAAGAGACTTTGTTTTGGTATTTCACTTTCTCATAGGATAAAAAAAGAAAACAACTTCCTGGGATATGGGACAATGTTTTCTTCTAGCTTACATATAATACCCTGTACCACACTGTGGTGTCTTTGTGCATATGTTTGTAACATGCAAAAATAAAAATGGTTCCTTTAGAGAATATGCATAGAATCACTTTCTAAGTCGATTTATGCATGTCCGTCCGTCTGTCCATGTTAAATTGTAAATAAAGTACAAGTCGCATTTATTATCCGAATTGGATGAATTTTGGCACAGGTCACTTATTTGGCCCAAGGACAAACACTATTGAAATTGGGAAAAATCGGTTCAGATTTAGATATAGCTCCCACATATATTTTTGTCCGATTTAAGGTAAATGGTGCACCAAAGTTTCTATCTTCCGATTTGGACGAAATTGGCACAGCGTAATGAAATAGGTCTAGAATGATGTGTGTTAAGTTTCCTGAAAATCGGTAAAGATTTAGATATAGCTCCCACGTATATTTTCGTCCGATTTAAGGTATATGGTGCACCAAAGACCCTATATATCTTTCGATTTGCACAAAATTTGGCACAGCTTACTGAATTAGGTCTAGAATGATATGTGTTAAGTTTTCTGAAAATCGATTCAGTTTTAGATATAGCTCTCATATATAGTTTCGCCTGATTTAAGGTAAATAGTGCACCAAAGACCCTATATATCTTTCGATTTGCACGAAATTTGGCACAGCGTAATGATTTAGGTCTAAAATGATGTGTTTTAAGTTTCCTGAAAATCGATTTAGATTTAGATATAGCTCTCATATATATATTTTCGTCCGATTTAATGTAAATGGTGTACCAAAGTCCCTATATATCTTTCGATTTGCACAAAATTTTGCACAGCGTAATGAAATAGGTCTAGAAAGATGTGTGTAAAAGTTCTTGAAAATCGGTTCAGATTTGGATATAGATCCCTTATATATTTTCGTTCGATTTAAGGTATATGGTGCACCAAAGTCCCTATATATCTTTCGATTTCCACGAAATATATATAGGGACAGAATATTTCCCATATCTGGCCATGGTTTTACGCATGGTTCAATAGAAACTCTGAAAAAATCTAGGTATTTTTAAACACATATAAACATATCGTATTTGTGTATCCGTTAATAAAAAACACTATTTTTTTAAATTTTTTTTTTTTTTAATTTTTATTAAATATTCTTTGTAAAAATATATACATGAGTCTAAAAAATAACAACAAATATATGATATTAAAACTAAAATACTTATTTATTAAATAATCATTTGTTACTAAGTTGTTTGGCCTCTATTGTACTGCAATCCTTCTTTGTAGCATGATTAAGAGAGCAGGATAATTCCAGAAGATGTAATTATCGATATGGGCGGGCCTGCTATATTTTCAACTTATTTATGCATTTACAGCATTTACAGCATTTACAATTCCCAACAACCTGGAATGAAAAATAAAAGGATAAATTAAAAAATATATAGTTTTTAAGATAAGGAAGATGATTTAATATTAAATAAACCTTTTAATAATATCGGCAGAATACATTTTGAAATTTGGTTGCGGAGATGTGAGTTGGTTATGATATGTTTATTAATTTAAAATTTGGGTTTCGTTCGTATTTTTTTCATGCTTGGTGGCAAAAATGAATTTGAAACTTTCGGCGTATTGAAGACGTTGGTCTAATTTAAAACAAAAAACCGGACGATAGTCCGATTTTTTAATTACCTACAGGCGTGGTTATTTTAATAAGATATTCTGAAGACCCCAGCGACATATAGGCGTGGTTATTTTAAAAACATATTCTGAAGACCACAGCGACCTACAGGCGTGGTTATTTTAAGAATATATTCTGGAGACCACAGCGACATATAGGCGTGGTTATTTTAAAAACATATTCTGAAGACCACAGCGACCTATAGGCGTGGTTATTTTAAGAAGATATTCTGAAGACCACAGCGACATATAGGGGTAGTTATTTTAAGAAGATATTTTGAAGACCACAGCGACCTATAGGCGTGGTTATTTTTCGAAAATATTCTGAAGACCACGGAGAACTATAGGCGTTGTTATTGTACGAAGATGTTCTGAAGACCACAGCGACCTATAGGCGTGGTTATTTTAAAAAGATATTCTGAAGACCGCAGCCATCTATAGGCGTGGTTATTACAAAAAAAAATATTCTGAAGACCACGGCGACTTATAGGCGTGGTTATTTTAAGACGCTATTCTGAAGACCACAGCGACCTATAGGCGTGGTTATTTTACAAAGATATTCTGAAAACCACAACGACCTATAGGCGTGGTTATTTTACGAAGATATTCTGAAGACCACAGCGACCTATAGCGTGGTTATTTTAAGAATATATTCCGAAGACCACAGCGACCTATTTACGTGGTTATTTTAAGAAGATATTGTGAAGACCACAGCGACTTATAGGCGTGGTTATTTTAAGAAGATATTGTGAAGACCGCAGCGACCTATATGCGTGGTTATTTTAAGAAGATATTCTGAAGACGACAGCGACCTATAGGCGTATTTACTTTAAGAAGATATTCTGCGAAATGTTGACCATTTTGTGTGGGAGGTACCAGAACCGATATTCCCCATCTTCGAACTTGATTTATCATTAGTCATTAAGCAGAGCGTATAAAAATCGATGTTTCATTTTATGGGTCCTACCCTAGTACACCATATGGTAGATTGTATATTAAATTTTTCATTCCGTTCCCAAAACTTCGAAATATTCTCCAGAGACTCCTACGTTAATTTTTTATACCCTTCACCACACTGTGGTGCAGGGTATTATTATGTCTTTGTGCATATATTTGTAAAAGGCAAAAGGAATCGAGATAGGCGAATGGTTCTATTTGAGAATATGCATAGAATAACTTTCCGAGTCGATTTCGTCCATGTATTTTTGTGAACAAAGTACAGGTCGCATTTATGATCCGATTTTGATGAAATTTGGCGGATGTCTCTTATTTGGCCCAAGGACAAACACTATTGAAATCGGTTCAGTTTTAGATATAGCTCCCATATATAGTTTTGACCGATTTTATGTATATGAAATACCATACTGTCAATATTGGTCCGATTGAAACAAAATGTTGCCCAGAGTACTGAACGCAGCGTATAGGGCAACCCTGCGGACCGTAGCAAGACGTAACGCGAGGAGAACTATCGGGAGAAACGTATTTTCAAAAAAGAGCAAATTGAGATGTACAGGAGCAAGAATGAAGTCCAAAAATTCCGGGGGTATAACACCAAACCGAAGGCTTTGGTGCAGGCACATCCTCCTGCAGAAAACCTGGTGACAGATACAGACAGCGTGCTGAGGATCTGGAAGTAGCATTTTGAGAAACTTCTGGTATCAAATAGTAGCAGTGAAGTGGATACCCCAGAACCAATAATTGATGACGGTATAGAGTGTATACCAGCTATCCAAGATGAAGTCAGAATAGTAATTAATCGGCTGAAGAGTAATAAAGCAGCCGATGGGTTACAAGCCGAACTATTCATGATTGGTGGTCAGATGCTGGTAAGGAGCATGCACCAGCTGATTAGTACAATTTGGCTAGAAGAATGCATGCCCAATGATTGGAACCTGTCCCGTGCACAAAAAAGGAGACAAAACGATATGTGCCAACTATAGAGGAATACGTCTCCTTCCCATCGCATATAAAGAGCTATCCAGGGTGCAGTGTGAACGATTGAAGCCAATTATTGGACCATACTAATGCGGCTTCGTATCTGGCAAATCCACCATTTACCAGATTTTCACTCTGCACCAGATCCTGGAAAAAAAATCCACGAAAAACACATCGACACACTTCACTTATTCGTCGACAATAAAGACGCATTTGACAGCCCCATCCGTTCAGAGGTGTTTAAAGCCAGGTCTGCGATCGGCATTCCTGCAAAATAAATTCGGCTATGCAGGATAACTTTAACTGGCACATGATCAGCAGTTAAAGTCGGAAAGGACCTCTCGGAGCCCTTTAATACCGAACGAGGATTCAGACAAGGTGACAGTTTGTCGTGTGACCATTTTAACATCCTACTGGAAAAGGTCATACGAGAGGCAAAAGTGAACAGAAATGACACTCTGTATACCAAAAAACACATGCTACTCGCCTACGCCGATGACATCGACATAATGGGTCGAACACTGAGAGCGGTAACAGCCACCTTTGAACAAATTGAGAAGGAGTCTGCCAAAGTGACGAGAAGACCAAGCTGATGGTATCAACGCGTAAAACGTTCAGTAGACTCGGACCAACTGTGGAACTTGAGAACTACAGCTTCGAGGTAGTCAAAGACTTTATATACCGTGGTACCGCCATAAATATAACTAATGACACCAGTTTTGAAATTCGGAGAAGGATAGTGATGGCCATCAGATGCTACTATGGTCTGAGCAAACAACTCAAAAGCAAGGCCACCTCACGCCAGACCAAACTCACACTCTACCCGTTATATGGATCTGAAGCATGGGTACTTGCGCAAGCAAATGAGGCAGCTCTTGGAGTGTTTGAGAGAAAAATTCTCCGAAAGATCTATGGGCCGATCTGCGTTGACGGTGAATATCGCCGTCGAATGAACCATGACTTGTACCAGCTTTTTTCTGACATCGACATTGTTAGACGTATTGAGCTGCAGCGACTTCGTTGGCTAGGTCATGTTGTGAGAATGGATGAAGATGCCCAGCCCAAGTGGCATATAAGGCATATAAAAGCTGATGGTTCGCGCAGAAGGGGAAGGCCAATAATACGTTGGAAAGATCAAGTCGAAGACAATATCGCCGAAAATGGGCTTTCAAATTGGAAAAACTGCGCAAAAGACCGACGCGCCTGGAAATCTTTTCTAAGCTCGGCTTATGGAACGAAAGTTCTGTCACAAGCCAGCTAAGTAAGTAAGTATTCACGAAAATAGAAATTCTCGTACTCATTATCTACGGCAAATCAAATATATTATTAAAAAAATGCCAACTTAAAAATATAATCTCACCTCAAACCCCCAACGAAATCAAATTATAATAAAATATAGAACGCATTAAATAGTTTTGAAAATACGTTCCCAAATTACTCATAAAATATTTATTATTTTAATAAATTGACACAATAAATTAAAAATTATCACCCTAATTGTCTTCCATGAATTTCGTTGATGCAAATGCGAAATTACGCGAAAGATCAATTTGCACGACTTACTCCAAAATATTGAAGATAATTCTTCGGTGGCGTAATGCAACGCAACGGATTATTGTTTATTCGAAAATTGATTGAGTTGGCAAAACGTAAACAAGTTGTTGTTATTATTTTATTTTTTTCTTGAAATTTTACAAACAATAATTTAATTTCTGATAAAGTAAGATGAAATACGTCAGAGCCTTTTTATGTTATGAAAATAAATAATAACAATTTGTTTAAAGATGCTTTAAAGATGACATTTCACATTCGCGTCTGCTCGTACTTTGGACTTTGGTCTTTATTCAAAAAATATGTATAATATGTTTTATAGAACAAAAAATATTTATTTCTAATTTAAGAATGTTTAGCTTCTGTATAATCTCTATATATACATTTTAACATAATGACACTTACATTAGATTTACAAAACAAGATTAAACATGGGTATTTGAGATTGTGTGATTGTACCAAGTCCATTTATGATTAATTGCCATTTCCTCACACAAGCGTGAATTATTGAGATTATAGCTTGAATTAACGACAGGAGCGTAAAAACATGTTTCAATGTAACTAAGGGCGCACACAACCGATACTGTAACAGCCAATCATGTGCAATTTTGGTTTCATAGATTCTGTTCAGGAATTTTTGATGTTAAAGATGCACCTCGCACTGGTAAGACGGTCGTCGAAAGTGTCGATAAAATCGGAGAAATGACCGGTATGTTAGCAGTCGTAACAACGCCCAGGAGCTAAAAATATACCATAAAACTGTTTGTAACCATTTACAATTAACCAGAATTGGCCAACAGGATAGGTGTCGTGTCCCACCAGGACAACTCTAGGCCTAACACATCTTCAGTGACTCGCCAGAAACTTCAGGAGCTTGGTTGGGAAGTTTTAATGCATCCGCCATACAGTCCAAGTGATTAACATATTTTTCTTGCATTGCAAAGTTTCTTTAATAATAAAAAATTGGTATCTAGGGAGGATTGTGAAAATCAACTACTAGAGTTTTTTTTTGCAAATAGAGAGCAGGACTTGAGAGAGGCATTATGAAGTTACCTTTAAAATGCAAACAAATTATACGACAAAACAGTGCATATTTGGCCTCATATCGGACATTCCGAAGCATGTTAAATAAAGTCCTATAGTTCGTTTAAAAATAATGGATTTCTTTTTCCCCAACCTAACGTATGAAATCTTTTATACGGATTTTTGTGATAGTATGGCAGAACCCCATCGTATCTCGGCCGAAAGGAACAGTTTCTAGAAGTTGGAAAAAAGACTTTTAAAGTAACAATAGCCGATATAATGATTTTGAAGGAGTAGGTTCCTCCATATTTAATTTGTATACCTTCTGAAGTTCTTAACAGTCGACATATCATATCATGATCAATAATATATTTTACTTGTCGAGTATGGAATGAGGATGCTTGTAAAGGAATAAGATGGTCGCATGTGTCGAATTATGGATCTATGTACATGGAACCAAAACAAGACACTAATCGACCGTGTGATTCTCCAATGAAAATGTTAATAGGAAGAAGTGCTTCTAAATCTGGTCATGTTGCTATTGTTCATCTTGAGAAACGTGGACGGTAAATTCTGAGTGGTACACCTTAATTTGTAAGTCTGAAGTTTTCGGAAGAATTAAAACAAAACGAAAAAACGAAGAAGAGAATATGGAGCGTTGTGCACCATTACAATGCTAGCTCTAGCACATCGGTTTAAACATGAACCACGGGCCAAAACGTGAAATTCAATCGGAGTGGTAAAGATTCTTCGACAATTAGTTTGAGCTCACGAAGAAGTGTATAAATCATGGTGGGGAATACGAGAATAACAATACAAATTTTTTGATGAAAATAGTCGCATTTTCGTGTGAATGACATAGAATCAAACCCTGGTCAAACCCTCAAAATACTATAAATCCATTTTATAATCAAATCGGGCGCCACCTGTTATCACAATCTAATGTTTTTGAAATTTTCCCAGAGGTAGGAAGTATTGCCCTAATTATGGGGATATATTTTTTTCTTCTGTGCACAGAAAATATTTTTCCCCTGTTATTTGACCCGGAATTTCGGGTATTTTTATAACCTTTAAAACTATACTCATTTTGAAGTTTTATGCCTTTTAAGGGCGAAGGATCATTCATGTAAATGTTTTTTTATTAATTTCTCTTTGGGGATGAGCTACATGATCGGAGTTGCAATGAAAATGAAAGCCAGAGAGATACTACATTCCCACCATTATGCGACGCGTTTCGCCGTTGGTTAAACGGCTCATCTTGGGCATATTGGGCAATGTGGCATACAAATGTCGTTACTTGATAAGTTGTATTTATGTCGACTATTGTTGCGAAATTGCATCTACGAATTAAATTCAACCGTGTCAAGGTTCGGACATTTGGCATCATACCAGAACCTTCCTTTTCAAAGGACTTTTTTTCCATACAGACTACAATATTTTTCTTCAATGGTATGCAACTGCATATTGTGCAACTTGAGGAAGATAAAGAGGTGGCTTTGAACGCTAAGGCGCCGGACAACAATCAACAGAGGGTGAAAAAAATACGAATTTTGTATTAATCGGATCCGTAGAACAACGTAAAAAAGGGTACCCATATCAGAATTTCCGGGTTAAATAACGGGATAAGTCCCCTAAGAAAAAAGCATATCCCCATAGAACGTTTGTTCCATATGCCGAGCATACACAAGATTTCAAGGCGCGTCGGTCTTGTGCGCAGGTCGTCCAATTTCTGGCTCGGCCTTCCCCTTCTGACTCGCTTTTATATGCTTTTTGACCTGGGTCATCTTCATTCATTCTCACAACATGGCCTAGCATACGTACTAGCTGCGTCGAATTATGTCGATGTCCGACAATAGATGGTATTGCTCATGGTTCATTCGACGACGATATTCACCGTCGACGCAGATCAGCCCATAGAACTTCCGGAGAATTTTTCTCTCATACACTGCAAGAGCTGCCTTTCTGTTTGCGCAAGTTCCCATGCTTTAGATCCATACAACAGCATGAGTACTATCAACGTGTGAGTTTGGTCGGGCGAGAGGTGGCCATAGCAGCATATCAGCATCTGTAGGCCATAGCAGCATCTGTTGGCCAACAATATTTTTTCTCCGGATTTCAAAGCTGATGTTATTAAATGTTCTTAAGGATTCTCGAAGCTGTAGTTTTCATGTTCCACAGTTGGTTCGAATTTACTGGACATCTTGCGCGTTGATACCATCAGCTTGGTCTTCTCGGCATTTCCTGCCATTTCCACTTTGACAGACTCCTTCTCAAAGGTGGCTGTTACCGCTTGCAATGTTCGACCCATTCCATCCATCTCGTGTCCATGGCGTAAGCGATTAATATGCTGTTTGGAATACAGAGTGTCATTTCTGCTCACATTTGCATCTCGTATAACCATTTCCAGCAGGATGTTAAAAAGGTCACACGACAAACTGTCACCTTGTTTGAATTCTAGTTGGGTATTGAAGGGCTCCGGGAGTTCATTTCCGATTTTAACTGCTGACCTCGTGTAAGTTCAAGGTATCCTCCATAACCGTATTGCAGGAATGCCAATCGCAGACATGGTTTTAAAAACCTCTGAGCGGATTGGACTGCCGAATGCGGTTTTGTAGACAACGAATAGGTGGAATGTGTCACTATGTTTCTCGTAGGTATTTTCCAGGATTTGGCGCAGTGTGAAAATGTGGTCTATGGAGAATTCGTAGGGTTTGAAGCCTCATTGGTCCAATAATTTCATTGACCATTGGCTTCAGTCGTTCACACAGCACGCTTGATAGCACTTTATATGCGATGGGAAGGAGACTTATTCCTCTATAGTTGACACATATCGTCTTGTCTCCTTTTTTGTGCACGGGACAAAGAATGCTGAGTTCCAATCATTAGGCATGCATTCCTCTAGCCAAATTGTACTAATTAGCTGGTGCATGCTCCTGACCAGCATCTGGCCACCAGACTTGAATAGTTCGGCTGGTAACCCATCGGCTCCTGCTGCTTTATTGTTCTTGAGCCGATTAATTGATTTTATGACCTCATCTTGGCTAGGTGGTATACACTCTATACCATCATCTCTTATTGGTTCTGGGGTATCTTCTTCAACGCCACTATTTGATATCACAAGCTTTTCAAAATTCTCCTTCCAGATCCTCAACACGCTGTCTGTATCTGTCACCAGGTTACCTTCTTCATCTCTACAGGAGAATGTGCCTGCACCAGAGCCTTCGTTGGTAAAATTTATGGACTTCATTTTGACTCCTGTACATCTCGATTTGCTCACGCTCACGTTTTTCTTGTTCTTTCTTCTTTTTTCTGAAAACCCGTTTCTCCTCTCTCCTTTTATCCCTATAATTCTCCATCACGTTACGTGTTGCTACTGTCTGCAGGGTTTCCCTATACGCTGCGTTTTTCACATCAGTAGCATTACGACACTCCTAATCGTACTATGGGTTTATTGGTGGTGGTTTTTGGTGTTGCTTTTGCTGCAGTTTGTAGGGAGTGGGCAATTCTTTGCCATTGTGCTTCTATACTATTATCGGGACAAGAAGTGCTTTCTTCAAGCAGGTGAGTAAGTTGAGCGGAGTAGGTCTCGGCTACCTGTTATGTTTGCAGCTTTTCGACGTCGAGTTTCCGTGTTGTTTTAGATCGCAACTTAGCTGCTACATTAAGACGGGTGCGTACCTTGGCTGCCACAAGGTAATGGTCCGAATCGATATTCGATCCTCGGATCGATCGGACGTCTAAAACACTGTATGAATGCCTTCCGTCTATCACAACATGATTTGATTACATATAGCCCTCATATATGTTTTCGTCCGATTCAAGAATTGTCCGATTGAAATGAAAATTTGAATAGCGCATCGAATTGAGTATAAAATGAAACATTTTATGCCTCGTGGAAATCGGTTCTGATTTAGATATTTTTTAGATATATTTTTTCGTCCAATTTTAGGTCAATGAGTCAACAAACTCCCAATGTATTGAATAGTTCGGCTGGTAATTCATCGGCACCTACTGCTTTATTATTCTTTAGCCGATTAATTGCTATTCTGACCTCATATTGGCTAGATGGTATACAATACCGTCATCTCTAAGGTATCTTCTTTACCGTTACTATTTGATACCAGAAGCTTTGCAAAATTCTCCTTCCAGACCCTCAACACGCTATCTGTATTAACATGCATTATAAAATATTGGCAATATGTATAATGTTTCCGACCGATTTTATTTATATTAAAGGACCGAATATTATTTTCCAACCAAAATGCCTATAATTGCGCATTTTGGAATCTCGTAAAATAAAATACCATCTTACTGAAAATTTGAGATTCGGCCCTATCGAAACTTTTTTGTGAGGAGTCCTAAAATTGAGAATTCTGCAAACATCTTGATATAATGGACTCAAAAGGTATTCTCAATCTTTAGGTTTTGAAAACTTGATGTTCTAAGAACTTCTTTTAGAAAGAATATGTATAAGTGTGTTTTTAGCTCCAAAATCCGCATTCCCACATCCTAACTGTATAGTGTAAACAAAAAAACAAATTGTATACCATTTTATTTTATGAACGATAAGACACAACAAGTCCAAAAGCCAATAAATAAATTTATTCAATTTTAAACTTTGATCTGTTATGATTTGATTTGTTTTATAAACTAATTTATTAGCGCTGTTTATATAAATAGCTCGTGTATTAGTTTCATTCAGATTACAAGCCTATTTTCTTGTAATCTCGTCAATGGAAAAAGGGGTGCGTGCACATGTTTCAGTGCAACGTGCTCTCATTACAATTGCTTTTTTGTTGTGTATTTGCGGTTTTATATATATATATATATATATATTTACTTTTTTTGCTGTGGCCCCCCAAAAGATTGACAACAAGCGGTTCATTTGTGTGTGATAAGAGTGTTCGAGTTGACTCCTTGACCACCTATGGCCAAACGATTGACGTCAATAGACAATACAAAGCTCAATAATCCTGGATTTTGTTTTGTGCTACCATACTGCTGCAAACACACAAACTCGAATATGTGAAAATTTTTACTTTTCACGAAACGTAGAAAAAAATATCTCGAAAAGTGTCACAGTGTATACAATTTTAAAAAGGGCCGTGAGATACATTGTTATAATAAATTTTAAAATGTTGCTGAATAGGTCTTAAACGATGCTATTCTTGAGGAGATAAAAACAGATCCCAACATTGTTTGTAAAGATCTGTTATTTTAAAGATCTGCATTGAAGAAGTTGTTTACCCACCATAAAACGGATTGCCAAATTAAAACCATTTCGGCTGAAAAAATCCTCCCAGGACCCTCAGCATAGTAAGTGCGAGAGAAGTTCTTCACCTTTATATGGGAGCAATGTACATATGTGAGCTATGTATTGAACTGTTCTGAAAATAAATGCTTTACCCAACAAGAACCTCTAATGCCAAATTATAGCCAGTCAGGTTGGAAAATTCTCTTAGGGCCATCAGGATATTTAAAATGTGGTGGTATCTTTATATGAGGGCTATGTCAAAACATATTATGAAAATTTTCTGGGAAAATGTTCACTTCGTTTGAGCAGGATTTTTATGTTGGCTATGCCTAAATAAGGACTTATAACATTTTATGTAGAAGTTCTTTACTCAATAAGACATCGATTTGCGAAATTTAGCCACTTGAGTTGGCATTACGTCTAGGTCCATATTTTATATATAGAATTTTTATAAAATTTTCTGCAAATAAGTTGTTGGCAACCCACTTTGACTTGAAAATGATACTATGCTACTACTACTATACTTAAATTAGGTCTTTATATGATGGATTTGTGAAAACGTGGACCTACATTGTCATATTTTCCAAATATATTCTTTTCCACAAAGAACCCGGAATGAAAATTTACAGATATCCAAAACTCCAAAAATCGGTTAAGACCATTAAATGGAGGCTTATGATCAATATGTGTAACTCAGCGTATAGGGCAACCCTGCAAACAGTAGCAACAAACAATGCAAGGAAGAATTATAGGGAAAAAAGGAGAAACATATTTTCAAAAGAAAGGCACATCCTCCTGTAGATATGAAGAAGGAAACCTGATGACAGAGCATTTTGCTATGCTTCTTGTATCGGATAATAACGGTGAAGAAGATAGCCCAGAACCAATAAGAGGTGACGGTATAGATTGTATACCACCTAACTAAGATGAGGTCAAAATAGCAATTAATCGGCTGAATAAATATAAAGCAACAGGTGCCGATGGATCTCCAGCCGAACTACTCAAGGCCGGTGGCCAGACGCTGATCAGGAGCATGCACCAGCTGTGATTTGAACCTTAACATTCTGTGTCCCGTGCACGAAAAAGGAGACAAGACGATATGTGCCAATTATAGAGAAATAAGTAAGTCTACTTCCCATCGCATATAAAGTTCTATCGAGTGTGCTGTCAATGGTCAATGAAATGCTGCCAATGGTCAATGAAATTATTGGACCATACCAATGGGGCTTCAGACCTGGCAAGTCCACCATTGAACAGATTCGCAATCTGCGCCAAATCCAGGGAAAAACACACGAAAAACACATCGAAACATTCCCCCTATACGTCGACTACAAAGCCGCATTCGACAGCACAATCCACTCCGAAGTGTATAAAAACATGTCTGCAATTGGCATTCCTGCAAAATGAATACGGCTATGCAGGATACCTTTAACTGGTACAGGCTCAGCAGTTAAAGTCGGAAAGGACCTCTCGGATCCCTTCAATACCGAACGACGATTCAGACAAGGTGATAATTTGTTGTGTGACCTGTTTAACATCCTGCTGAAAAAGATCATACGAGATGCAAATGTGAACAGAAATTGCACTCTGTACAGCTCATGTAACTCGCCTACGACGACAACATCGACATACTGGATCGAACATTGCGTGCGGTAATAGCCACCTATGAACAAATTGAGAAGGAGTCTGCCAAAGTGGGTCTGGCAGTAAATGGCGAGAAGACCATGCTGATGGTATCAACGCGCAAGATGGCCAGTATACTCGGATTAACTGTGGATCTTGAGAACTACAGCTTCGAGGTAGTCAAAAATATTATTTTCTTGTTACCGCCATAAATAAAATTAATGACATCAGTTTTGAAATTCGGAGAAGAAAAGATGCTACTAGGGTCTAAATAAGCAATTTAAGAAGTTGGCCACCTGCCGCCAGACCAAACTCACACTCTAAAAGACACTGATACTACCCGTGCTGTTGTATGGATCTGAAGCATGGGTACTTGCAGATGAGGCAGCTCTTAAAGTTTTTGAGAGAAAATTTCTCCGGAAGATCTATAGGCCGATCTGCGTCGACGGTGAATATTGTCGTCGAATCGACATAGTCAGACGTATCGAGCTGCAGCGACTACGTTGACTAGGTCGTGTTGTAAGAATGAATGAGGGTGCTGATGGTTCACTCAGAATTCGATGTAAAGACCAAGTGGAAGACAACATTTCGGAACATGGTTTTTCAAATTGAAAGAACTGCCAAAGTGGGTCTGGCAGTAAGTGGCGAGAAGACCATGCTGATGGTATCAACGCGCAAGACGTCTAGTAGACTCGGAGCAACTGTAGAACTTGAGAAGTGCCTTCAAACCTTTTTTAAGCTCGACCAATGGAACAAATGTTCTGTCACAAGCCAGATAAATATGTCAAAATTATGGACCTATTATAAAAATGTTCTGGGAAAATATTCACCTCGTTTGGAAAATCAGTCGGCGTGGGCAGGTTTTCTCAGTTGGGTACGTCTAATTTTGGAACAAAGACCACGAAATACGAAATTACGGCTACTTCCGTTGACATTACAACCCTTTTTATACCCACCAAGAACCCATTTTATACCCACTATAGGAACATCATAATACTTAAACTGGAGCGGGACCTAAAGGGATAATATGTCAAAAAAAGCGTATATAAAATGTTTCTGCTGATAAGTTGGTACCTAAAAAGAACCTGAAATGTCAAAAAAAACCCTTCGGTTAGAAATTAGGCTTAGGTCCATCAACAAACCTAAAATTGAGTGGGACATTTCTATTGTGGATTTGTCAAAACATGGACCTACATTGAAATTTTTTTGTAAATATGTTCTTTGCACAACGGAATGTATTTTAAAATTTTAAAAATCGGCAAAGTTCATTTTTTGGAGGCTTTGTCAAAACATGAACCTATGATTAACATATTCTGCTAAAAAGTTTTTTTTTTGTCAAAACAAGGACCTATATTGAATATTTTCTATGTAGATGTCTGCCAGGAACCTGTAGCTGCGTCTGAAAACTTAAATATATCAAAAATGGCCTGGTGCCTTGGAATGTTATATCTTCCTTTTCAATGTTAAAGGTCCTAGAAGTAATGGTTATACTAAATATTGTGACCTATATCGTTAGTTCAACATAGTACATACGGATATGGTGACATAGTATTGCATTTCGATCAAGGGAATATGAAATCTGAATCATCATCTCCCCCCAAACACTGTGCGTCTATATTTAAGCTTCTTATTTAATTTTTCTTTCATTCCCTCTCTCATACACAGTCGCTCCCTCTTCATTCATTTTTTACTAGACACATCAATCTTCGAGGTCAGACACTGTGATACTTTCTTTATTTACGGTCTTTGCCGGACTCACAGTGAGACGTAGAGAATTTTTTTGTTGGACTTTGCTGTTGGACAAATTTCCGAATCAACGACAATCGATGGCTTGCTGCAATATTACAAAAACAACAATACGTTGACGATCGCCGTTGATCCGCAAGCCGAGACAAACGGCGTGCGCTTCCAAAAATTTACGAACGAACAATGATAAATCTCAATTTCAATAACAACAATAATAATTTTTGTGGTCGGTCATTTTTCCCCCTGTTGTTGTTCTTCTTCAATTTTAATTGGTCCAAAAGTCGACAACAACAAAATTGTTTGATAATAATCTTTTTTTGAGCGACGAGACATAATTTATTTGGTATTTATTAAAAGACATAGTTTTTTGTGGTATTTAATTATGGGAATTATGAGAAGAGGAAGCTGGGACTAACTACTGACATAGTTATTTAATGTTGATAAGATTAACTAGATTTGAGATGAAAATTTCAAATATTTAAAAAATTTAATCTTTTGGCCCAAAATTAATTGGTCACACGTGTCCCTTGTGGTAGCAACATTCAAATTTAATGGGATTTTGGGGGACCCCCTACGGTATATGGGAAATTGTGTTTCATTTTAAATATAGTTTCGAAGAAAAATTATTAATGTTAGAAATGTTGTCATGCTTCCAAGTGGTAATATAAATAATTAATGTAGTTTCCCAATCTGAAACTGTCAAAGTTTCTCTCTTTTACTAAGTATAGTACTCGTACAGAGGCCGATTTTAACCCAGCTTGTCGATCGGACATGCTAGTGAGCCTCCAAATATACAAACCGACTTAAATCAATCTATACACATATCATTCTGCAATCTATGTAAAATGTCCTGTAAATCGGGCAGACATAGGGAATTTGTTATACCGTTTATATTCTAGGCAAAATAGTGTACACTGTGAAAAATGACGTCTCATTTGGATACATTGATTCATTGGTTTACTATTGTGAAATCGGGCGAAGAAATATATTTGGAAATGTTTTTGCAAAATAATCAGGCTGAATCCCAGTTTGTTGTTGTTATAAAAAACAACTATTTATTAGTGGGGAAAGTATGGCATTGTTTGCCGAAACAATTCCATACCTTTTCAACTGTTGTGTGAGAGACATTTGGGTATGAAAGGTTTTTTGTATAGAAGCAATAGCTTCTGGGGAGAATATCCCAACAAAAAACTAAGGGAACTGATGAGGATCAGTGGCGTGATCCGAAACTATAGTCTTCCCTACCTTACCCTTGGGCAGACGATGCCATACATTCCCCACTAATAAATAGTTGTTTTTTTTATAAAAACAACAAACTGGGATTCAGCTTGACTATTTTGCAAAAACAAAATACAAATGGTATCCCAAATAAAACCGCCAACTCTACTATATTTGGAAATTATAAAAAAAAAATCTGAACAAATTTTTGTCGCAGTCAATTGGATTTTGGCGAAACTTCATCTCATTCGGATCTGCGGACATGCAGAACACGTAGAACAAAATATCAAATTAATGCCAAACTCTGAAAAAAAAACAAATTTAATCATTAATATTTTTTAGGGAAATTTGTTACCCAATTAAGACTCATACTATAAAATAACAGGGAATTCGGTTGGAAAAATGAGTCTAAAAATCCCTGAAATACCGAAAAAGTGGGCAGTTGGGGTGGCCCCTTTTCTAAATATTTCACTGATTTTTTTTAAATGCACTTATGAATTTGTTTTTTTTTTACGAAAATAAATATTAATCAAAATTTTTAAAATTATAGATGACAACGATGGCAGATTATAGAAATAGATGGCAGATGGAGGACATACATTTTATAGATTACAGCCAGTTAAAATGGATGATTGTCCTCTAAAAAAGAGGACGTATGGTCACTTTGGCGTAAGAAATTAATTATTATGTCAATTCTTTTGGATATTACTGTTCCGAATTATAGCTGCCTTTTAATATCATCTTCGGTCTTTATGCCTTCCACCAAAAGGTATAGTACATATTAATTTTGTCATTCCGTTTGATGCAATATATATATATATATATATACCTACCTCAAAATTTTCAACATTAGCATAATTTTCTCATTGTAACGTGGCTTTCCGCGATATTGGGTCCATGTGTTGATATAGCCCCCAAATGAAGATTTCGTCCCATTTCCTGTATTGTTAAGTTTTTAACCGAATTTTCTTATCGAAAGGTCATATTAGGTTTCTCTTAAGTAAACGATTTCTTTCGACAACTTATTCAATATAGTTTATAAATAGGCACCTTGCCAATGTCCCGCTTAATTATACCCTACACAACTATAGGTTTGTGCAGCCCCAAGAGTTTGTAACGCTTCGAAATATTGGTCCTAGACCCACCTTAAATATATCGATCGTCATATCTCGACTAGCTGAGTCGATATAGACATGTGTGTCCGTCTGTCCATTATAATTTGTAAACACAATTTTGCATGCAGGATGGGTTCTGCCAAATGAAGACCCCTATTGTTTTTGGTAAATATCGGTTAATATTTAGGGGATGAAATGGATCATATATTAATTTTTGTCTGTTTTTTGGTCGTTCCAGAGGCCGCAATTATGGTCCAAACATCGCAAATGTTTACATGGAGAAGGGGGTCGTGCCAAAGAATAAGCATGACTGTTTTGATAAAGATCGGTCAATATTTAGCGAGTCAAGTGGACCCTA
The DNA here is from genome assembly GCF_032173495.1 of Musca vetustissima. Classification (NCBI taxonomy): domain Eukaryota; kingdom Metazoa; phylum Arthropoda; class Insecta; order Diptera; family Muscidae; genus Musca; species Musca vetustissima. The sequence goes on from NW_026883050.1 coordinate 26,590, forward strand.
ACTTTTGTGTGAAAAATGACAAAATGTGTATTCCATAGCGTATATATTTACCCCTGAAGGACATAGACCCGAGAAGTTCATAGTATATCCAAGAGGCGTGGTTGACCTTTAAATTGATACAAATTATATTATCGTATTTACTCGGATATGGGAGTTACACTTAAATATTTACAGGTGCTTACGAATTCAGATATTATTTAGTAACTCATTACCACACTAGAGGGCGGGAATATTGCGCTGATCGCTGAAATGTTCCATGAGGTTCCAGTTATGATCAAGGACAAAGCCTACAATTTTCGGCGATCAGATAATAATTTTGGCATGAAGTGGACCGAGTCGATCTGGCCACAATTTAATACCAAACATCACAACACAACCCCCGGTGAAGGGAATCTGGACAAGTACGAGTAATTAGAAGGGCTGTACTGAATATTAGTAATATTTGTTGACCCATAATCGGTCAAGAGGGTGCAAATATAGCGAAATATTGCCAAGCTCAGAATATAGAACCAAAGAAAGTTAGATTTTCGTGGAAGTTGTGTAGGGTGTCATATGGTCGGCCCGTCCGACTGTTCCGCTCACTGGTTTTAAATTATTTTGCTGATATTTAAGTTTTTTATTGGGTAGAATAATTTGTTTATAAGAATTATCAATACTGATCCACTTTTTAGGGTAACCTCCATATAACGCCACATCCCAACTTTTAGTAATTTGGGGAGTTTGGACTAAATTGGCTGCAATTTTATATTTTGGCTTTTAATTGATTAGAACATCTCCCTAAAAAAATGATCAATATCAAGATTCCGAAATATTGACCCTTTGTGAGGGTGGTAACAGAAGGTGTGGACAAATGGGTCTCATCTTCGAACTTTATCTAGAATTGGTTAATATCGGATTAACAATATTCGTTAATATCGGATTAAAAATATTGTAAATGTTCAGCATTTGTGTGGGAGGTACCAGAAGGAGTGGACCAATGAGTCCCATATTTGGATTTCATCTAGGCTTGGTAAAGCAAATAGGTTGTACAAAGTTTGGTTCAAATCGGATAGTCCGTTCTCGTGATATTATAAAAGTAATTTTTAGCAAAATTTTGACCTCTTGTGGAGAAGGTGCCAGAAGAAGTGCACCGATAACCCCATCATCGAATTTAAGGTAAGTTTGGAAGAAATATTATGATGTCCAAAGTTTGGATGAAATCGAGAGTTATTGTGCGCACCAGACAGCCAGACAGACCGGCCGATATTTGTAAATCGACTTCAAATTATCTGAATCGGATTTTGTCAAAAGAAACATGGAGTTGCAATGAGATTTTTTGTCGTAGAAACTTATTTATATATAACGGTACCGACGCATTCTCGGTATTATTAAGGCCTTAGTCGGACCGATGTGGCTGTAATATGATGTTAAGGATTCTAAAAGGCTGACATACTTATATACAGAAAACGATGAAAATAAGAAGAAAATACCTATATAAGGTTAGCGCCCTATTGTCAGTATTTTGAAGATTTTAGGCGAATTTTCTCATTGTAACTTGGATTTTCACGATATTGGAGGGTAAACCGCATTTTTATATAAAATTAGGTCCAGGTTTTGATATAGCTCCCAAATTAACATGCCGCTGCATTTTCCGTTTTAATAAGTCTTTAACGGAATTTTCTCATCGGAATAACATATTGGGTTTCTAGTGAATAACATTTCGAGAACTTATTCTGTAAAGGTTCATGTTTTTAAATTGCCCCCATACCTCTGCCCCCCTTAAATTTCTCCTTCATGTATTTTAATTGATAGGACAATTAAAATACATAAAGGAGAGTGGGACCTTCATATTTAACCTTTTATCATAGAGTCAGTAATACCACAGCTTTGAAATTTGGACTCCGAGTCCACAGGATTTATGACAGCTCGTTCTAAACTGTACGTAAAATACATTTGGCTACTAAAATGATAAATTTTTGGTATTGGGTGAATGAATAGAGCTGCAAAATAATTGCTGTATATAATCGAAATTGTACAAAATTGATTACAAGTGAAATTTTTTCAGTAAAACCTGTTAATGCTTGAAATAAAAAAAAATGTTTTAAATGGTTCGGATCAAAATTTCTGTGTTCAAAATAAAATTATAGTAATCCCAAAACATCGTTGTGAGGGGAATAAAATAGTCCCCTTTTATCCCCCCTCACAACTAATGTAATCCGTAGTTTATTTTTTTTTATTTTTTCTTAAGTTCTTCGCAGATGCTATTTTCAAATCAATGTCTAACTGTTAACTCGCACAAAAGTAAACCCTAACATAATAAACCTTTCATAGCAGATCAAATTCTTTACAAGATCAATGGACGAACATCAGTGGTCACAGTAGCAAAAAGCATTGGTAATTTGCTTTGAACCGACTAAAGCCAGTGGAATAAAAAAAAAAAAAAATACACACAGCTGATAATACTGAGTAATGACGATGATGATACAGATGAAGAAGAACAAGATTCCAATGGAGATGAGAGTTCAGAGAGGCAACAAGTGGAGGTAATTGTACTTTAAACTCTCTCTTGAAAGAAAACAAAACGGAAAATACGAACAAAATAAAAAATGAGCAAAAAAATATAAACCGTTTGGGGGGCTTGAGCATTGGAAAAAAATCATAACAAGTACATGTGGTCAAGATGAGATTTAAAACAAAGAGACCATTAATGGTGGACAGAGCATGCGAGAGATCTTGGAGGAGAGCTCAATTCATTGGCGAATCGGTATAAAATTCCTTGGGAACGTTTTATAAATCTCAGTATAGCGGTGCATTTCAAACAAGAAGGTTTATGGAAAAACAACCAGAAACCAATACGGAAAAAGAAGATTTTTTAAATCTTAAAAAATATAAACATTTTTTACAAAAACAAAGACTTTATAATTATTTATTGTGAATTGTTGTTTGATTGATAAGTGAAAATTGAAAAAAGAAATAATTAAAAGCAAAAAAGAAATAATCAAAGAAATACAAACTAAAGACAGTTCTGTAGTACTACGGAATTGATAAGACATTATAGTAAAAATATTGTGTTTAATTTTTTCAACAAAAAAATTTGGAGAAGAAGAAGAGAAGAACTCAAAAGAAGCTGCATTGTGTTAATTCACCGCCGCAATGTATGTTGCAAATTCCACCGGTGGTCTGATGCTTCAGACCATGCTGTATTTGGCGAATCAAACAAATAGAGCAGCAATTGATACACTGATCGATATGCCGGCTGCAGCAAAAGCTGGTAAGTGTAATTAAATTACCGCAAATGGTTGGGGAGCGAACATAACACAAAAGTTTTGTATCTCGAAAAATCGCCTTTGGCTATGCAGAGCGCCAAAGTGGCAAAATGACAATGCGTTAAAATTGTGCAACAAAACTCTAGAAGTTTTCCGTTGTCTTGCTGCAAACTGTTTTTTGGGGCAATACATCGTGACTAATTTGCAGCAAGCACGTAAGCGTGTCATTTTTTAATAGCCGGCATTATTTTTTAATTGTTTTTGGTTAGGTTTTTGTGTTGCTAGAAGTTTGTTGATGTTTTTGGGTGGAATTTGCTGCAATAGCTTTAATATGTATTTTTATTATTGACATGGAAAACTAGTGTTGAGCCATCAATGACATATTAATATTTTTGAGACATAACCGAGGTCTTAATATATTCTGATTCAAATAATCAGATTATTAGAAAAAAATAATAATGTCGAATAATAAATAACGACGGACTTTAATTAATATAGGTTTTAACCAAGCATTGTGGTGACAACTACCGACAAGATCGAAAATAATATCTTTCATTACTTCAAGAAAAATACTCAGAATTTTCTCCATTATTTTCGGTCCTTAAGAAGTATCTTCTGACTGAATTTGACTAACAAAAATTATAAAAAAAATAGACATAGGAGGTTTCACGCAAGGGTGTTTCTAACTCCAATAAATGCCATACTTAGGAGTATTGCCCGAAAAGATTCTCAAAAGACCGAACGTTGGGGACATCATCATATGGGGTTTATACCTCAAATTATACAAATATTAATAATAATTGAAGGAATATTTGATACGCAATGAAAATTCAAAATATCGCATTATAGCCAATTTAGTGGGAAAATGTGTCCAATGTTTGTTGGGATACCAATATATGGGGGATTTACCTAAATTCAAAAGGACAAGTCTGCGCAACATTTTCAATTATTTATAATAAAAAATACGATTAGCATTTATTTGAATTATATATATATATATATATATATATATATATATTTTTTTTTAGAGAAAATCTGGCCTTAAAAATGTGTCGAATATGTGTTTTTATACCCTTCACCACACTGTGGTACAGGGTATTATGTCTTTTTACATATGGTTCCTTTTGAGAATTTGCATAGAATTACTTTCTGAGTCGATTTATGCATGTCCGTCAGTCCGTCCGTCTGTAGATGTTAAATTGTACACAAAGTACAGGTCGCATTTATGATCTGATTTGAATGGTATTTGGCATAGCTCATTAGTTTGGCCGAAGGAAAACCCCTATTGAAATTAAAGAAAATCGGTTCAGATTTAGATATAGCTCCCGTATATAGTTTCGTCCGATCTAATGTAAATGGGTCGCCAAAGTCCCTATATATCTTTCGATTTGGACGAAATTTGGCATAGAGTTCTGAATTGGGTACAGAATGATAGCTTCCATATATAGTTTTGTCCGATTTTATGTAAATAGTGAACCAAAAACCCTATATATCCTTCGATTTGTACGAAATTTTGCATAGTATACTGAATTATGTCTAGAATGATGTGTGTCAAGTTTCGAGAAAATCGATTTAGATTTTATGATTTAGATATAGCTCCCATATATATTTTTGTCTGATTTATGGTAAATGGCACTATATATCTTTCGATTTGCACGAAGTTTGGCATAGCGTACCGAATGATGTGTGTTAAGTTTCGAGAAAATCGGCTGAGATTTAGATATAGGTCCCATATATGTTTTCGTCCGACTTAATGCAAATGGGGTACCAAAGTCCCTATATATCTGTCGATTTGCGTGAAATTTTGCATAGTGTACTGAATTGAGGCTAGAATGATGTTTGTCAAGTTTCCAGAAAATCGGGTCAGATTTAGATATAGGTCCCATGTTTATTTTCGTCCGATTTAAGGTAAATGGTGCACCAAAGTCCCTATACATCTTTTGATTTGCGCGAAATTTTGCATAGTGTACTGAATTGAGGCTGTGTGTCACGTTTCCAGAAAATCCGGTCAGATTTAGATATAGGTCCCATGACGTGTGCCAAATTTCGAGAAAATCGGGTAAGATTTATATATAGCACCCATTTATATTTTAGTCCGATTTAAGGTAAATGGGGCTCCAGAGTCCCTATATATCTTTCGAATTGCACGTAATTTGGCACAGGGTTCTGAATTAGGTCCAGAATGATGTGTGCTTCGTGGAAATCGGTTCAGATTTAGATTTAGCCCCCATATATTTTCGACCGATTTAATGTAAATTGTGCACTAAAGATCCAAAGTTTGGCCAGCCGGCACCCAATTTTGTACATTGTACTGAAATTATTATAATTGAATGTTTTGTACGTTGAAGTATTTCTAACAACCTCTTTTAAATATTTGTTCGCTCATGACAAGTGTATATACAGAAATTTTGTCTTTTTTTCTGTATTTGTATTTACACTTGATGTTGTTTTTGTTTTGCATGGTCATGGGGATTTTCGTGCCTTTGAGATAGAAATCTATCCCTACCATAGCTCGAGTGTTAAGTTTCGAGAAAATCGGGTTAGATTTAGATTTAAGTTCGTTCAATTTCATCTCAATGTTCCTTCGAAAAGGCGACGTCTGTAGAATATACCCAAAGTGGTGAAGGGTATCATATAGTCGGCCCAGTCCGACTTACTACTTTCCTTACTGGTTTACCCCACACTAGGGTATTATAGTTTTGTTCAGCTCCAAGAGTTTGTAATGCCGCAAAATATTGGTCCTAGACCCACCTTTAAGTATACCGATCGTTACTAGCTGAGTCGATCTAGACATGTCTGTCCGTCCGCCTGTCCATTATAACAGGCCACAGTTATGGACCAATCGTCACGAAATTTTGCATGTAGTATGGGTTCTGGCCGTTATTATTTAGGGGATGAAATGGACCAAAAGAAAGATTCATAAAAATACACACTTATAGCTCCAATGAGCTCTTAAAACATACCCTTGGTCCGTTAAAGAAATCCACATTTTTATACATCTATCAAATTAAAAGCATTTCTGACCTTCTTTTTTTACATGGACCATATGTTCATTACTGTAAAAAAATATAATATAATGTAGATCAATCGATATCAAGCAAAATCTTATTACAAACATTTTTACAAGCATCTTAGCAACATTGGAAATATATAATCAAACAAATAGCCAGGGCTTATCACTAAGTTCACAATATAAACTACAAGTGAAGGGTTCAAGCGTGCGATTCCGACACTTGGAAACATCAAGCAAAAATATACAAACACATATGGAAAAAATCCATAAAAAATATACAATATTGTATATAAAACATATTTAAAAATAAAATTTTAAATTCAGAATCACAAATCATTGGAGATAAGCAAAAAAATCGCAGACATTCTTAATTAGATTCTAATGGAAATTTGTTGTTATTTTGTCTTTGTAGATTTGAATGAAGTACGTTGTTATGGTGTCTATGGCTGTTTCCCCCTTAATGGACCCTGGACCTCGACAACACGTCAAATTAATGTACATCCTCAAAAGCCGTCACAAATTGAACCTCATTATACGTTGTATACGACACGAGCATTTAACGATCCCAAATTTGTCGATTTAAATGATCCCGAAGCGTTACGGCATATGAATATCAATCCGGAGGGGAAATTGTTTTTCATATCCCATGGCTATTTGGAGGGAGGCAACGTTCAGTGGGTAAGTTTTGGAAAGAAACAGATAGAGGTCTCTTGGTATTTAAAAAAAATATCCTTGAAAAAGTATTCTTGAAAAATCCACGTTTATATCTCCTCGGGTTCCTGAAAACCTATTCATAATAAATAAAAATACAAGCTTATATCTCCTCAGGTCCCGGAAAAATACTCTTCAAAAATTCAGGCTTATAGGAGATATAAGATAGGTCCCCGAAAATATATTCTTTAAAAGTCCACACTTATCCCAGGTTCCCGAAAAAAATATTTTTTAAAAGTCCACGCTTATCTCAGGTCCCCGGAAAAATATTCTTTAAAAGTCCACGCGTATCTCAGGTCCCCGAAAAAATATTCTTTAAAAGTCCACGCTTATCTCAGGTCCCCGAAAATATATTCTTTAAAAGTCCACGCTTATCTCAGGTCCCCGAAAAAATATTCTTTAAAAATCCACGCTTATCCCAGATCCCCGAAAAAATATTCTTTAAAAATCCACTCTTGGAGGCCTACACGCTTATCACAGGTCCCTGAAAAAATATTCTCTAAAAATGAACGCTTACCTCAGGTCTCTGAAAAAATATTCTTTAATAATCAATCTTCAAAGATTATTCTCAAGCTATCCTACATTTATCATGGTCTTCCACAGGCCCTTAAAATAATTAAGAACCACCCTTTTCTGGAAATTTCATGTTTTTAACTTCGATGACCCTTCAGTTACTAATTTCCCCCTTTTTTCCTTGCAGATGATTGAAATGGGTAAGGCCATACTGAACGCCGAGCCGGAGGGAGAAGCTGCTGTGGTACTCATCGATTGGGGTGGTGGTTCAAGTCCACCATATGTCCAAGCAGTGGCCAATATTCGATTAGTCGGCGCTATTACCGCTCACGTGATACACATGTTCTACGAAGAGTTGGGCATAGATAATTTAAATAAGGTCCACTTCATTGGCCACTCGCTGGGTTCCCATTTAGCCGGTTATGCTGGATCACATTTACAACGTGATTTCGGGTTGAAATTGGGACGTATTACTGGTATGGACCCTGCAGCGCCGTTGTTCGCCGAAACAGATCCTATTGTCCGCTTGGATCGTTCTGATGCTCATTTCGTCGATGTCATACACACGGATGCAAATATTGTCGGAGGCTTGGGTCTGTATCAGAGAGTGGGTCATGTTGATTTCTATCCCAATGGAGGTGTCGAAATGCCGGGGTGTGATGTTAAACTTCAGGAGTATATGAAAAATCGTCAAAATTCTGTCTTCGAAAATATGCAAATGTTTTTGAGCTGTAACCATTTGAGAAGTTATCAATATTTTACGGAGAGCGTTAGCAGTAAATGTCCTTTTATGGGTATCACCTGTGATTCGTATGAGGTGAGTTTGAGGAAATTTATAAACTTAATTTACAGATTTAATAACGAAGTGTTTATTTTTTCAGAGCTTTAAGGAGGGCAAATGTTCGCGCTGCAATGAAAATGGAAATAGGTGTATGAGAATGGGCTATCACAGCTATGAGGATTATCGTTCGCTGGTTAGGGCCAAGAAAATCGATAGCCGGAAAAATCCTCCCGTTTTGTACTTGATGACCGGTGAGAAGGCTCCCTTCTGTCGTAAGTATTTTAGGAATTATAAAGAAAAATATTTAACGGATATAAGACCTTCGAAGAAGCACGACAAACCTTGAAAAAATATTCCTTAAAAAATCCACGGTTGGAGGCCTACTAAGCCTTAAAAAAAATTCTTTAAAAAATCCACGGTTGGAGGCCTACTAAGCCTTGAAAAGATATTCCTTAAAAAATTCAAGCTTGGAGTCCTACTAGGACTTGAAAAAATATTCCTTATAAAATCCACTCTTGGAGGCCTACTAAGCCTTAAAAAAATGTTCCTTAAAAATCCGCGCTTGGAGGCCTACTAAGCCTTGAAAAAAATTCCTTAAAAAATCCACGCCTTGAGAAAACCTTGAGAAAATATTCCTTAAAAAATTCACGCTTGGAGGCCTACTAAGCCCTTAAAAATATTCCTTAAAAAAATCCACGCTTGGTGGCCTAAAATATTTACGCTTGGAGGCCTACTATGCCAAGGTAAATATTCTATATAAATCCTCGCTTGGAGGCCGAGGAGAGGTCGGATGTTTCTCTAAAAAGTATTCTTTAAAAATCCACGCTAAGAGGTCGGATGTTTCTCTAAAAAGTATTCTTTAAAAAGCCTCGCTAAGAGGTCGGATATTTCTCTAAAAATATTCTTTAAAAATCTACGCAAAGAGGTCGGATGTTTCTTTAAAAAATATTCTTTAAAAATCCACGCTTAGAGGTCGAATGTTCCTCTGAAAAATTTTCTTAAAAATCCACGCTTAGAGGTCGGATGTTCCTCTAAAAAATATTCTTTAAAAATCCACGCTAAGAGGTCGAATGTTACTCTGAAAAATGTTCTTTAAAAATCCACGCTTAGAGGTCAAATGTTCCTCTGAAAAATGTTCATTAAAAATCCACGCTTAAAGGTCGAATGTTCCTCTGAAAAATGTTCTTTAAAAATCCACGATTAGATGTCGAATGTTCCTCTGAAAAATTTTCTTTAACAATTCACGCTTAGAGATCGAATGTTCCTCTTACAAATATTATTTAAAACCACGCTTTAAGGTCGAATGTTCCTCTAAAAAATGTTCTTTAAAAATCCACGCTTAGAGGTCCATTCTTAAAGATCGGTTAACCCTTAAAAAATATTTTCTAAAAATCCACGCCTTGAGGTCTGTTCAGAGAAGTTCTTATATGTTATTATTTCCCCAAAAATACAATAGTCGCCCTAACTAACATTTCATTCCTCTCTCTCAATTCCAGGTCACCATTACAAAGTCTCCGTACGCATATCGGGACACGATCAAAGTACCACCCATGGTGGAGAAATTGGCACTCTCTCAGTACGCCTGCATGGCAAATCCTATAAAAAGGTCACGGAAAAAATGAAATTCACCTCAGAGCCGAAATTCTTTGAACCCGGTTTTGAATACACCAGTTTAGTGGTGGGCAATGAAATTAAAGATCCCGTCTATGCGAGCGTTTATTGGGACTACCAGACAAGTCTTTTCAATCCATTGACATGGCGTCTGCTCACCTCACCACGTATCTTTATATCGTATATTATTGTAGAATCATTGGAATCGCCTCATATTCATCTGAAATTATGTCCCATCAATGAATCATCCGCTGTTATAACGGGAAGTGAAAATATAATGCAACAAAAGTATTGCGAGCATTCCGCCAAGATGATTTAGACAATTTACCAAAAAAAAGCAAAGACCACAAAAAAATGTGGTCCCAAGAGGACTGTGCGAATGTAAGTTTTAAGGAAACCCTTAGGATTTAGGGAGAGAATGAAAATTCTTAGAAAACCAAAATGTTGGAAGATATTAGTATTGAGAAATTATTTATTCAAACCCAAAATTTCTAAAAAGTATTAAATTTTCATAGGAGCTCCTGGAAGTTTTTTTTCGCTCCCCCTAAATGCGTCAACATTGTATCAACAAATCGCACAATCTAAAAGAGTCTTAAAACCAAACTAAATGAATTGGCTAAGCTTAACGAATAACAAATTTAACTAAGCCTAGACACAAACCACTTATAATCATTAAAAATTCCCCTAACTTTGATAATACATCGACCAAAATATCCCATTTTTGTAAGCAGATAATCTCTTAACGAAAAAGTTTCCCCTTTCGTTCTAAATTCTCTTCAGGTTTGTGTCTAGGTTTAGTCAAGTTTTTTTCTTCGTTTCGTTATAACTGTAAACAACTAACAATAGGTGTGTTTTTGTTATCATTTATTGACATTGAAATGTTTTTTTTTGATAATTGGCAAACTCACACCGGACAACGGTATTTATTGGCATATATTTTTTTAAACTTCAAAAAAGAAATTTATACCAATCCCATCCTCCTAATCAATGCATTTTTTTACATCATTAATTTATGAACTATCATCATTTGTAAATAATTTCAGTAATTTAGTTAGACCACAATCAACATTTAATTGTAATTTATTTCTAAGCATACATGATATTTATGAATTTTATTTTTAAATTAAATGAAAATTGTAATATATTATCAAGAAAAAACACAAAATATAAAAAATTATGAAAAATAAAAAAATGTGTGTTTGTGTATTGTCATATTGGATTTAAAATAATTCGTCGCTGGTTTCCAATAAAAATGCTTGAGGCATTCGAACGTCGGAAAGAAAATCGAACTTATTAGTTTTAATTTCCAATTTCCCAAAATGCCAAATTGCAGACAATGCAACCGGAAAATGCAGCTAATATCTTAAACATGTCGAAAATTGGTCTGTGCCGTTATCTAGGAGATCCGAAACTATAGTCTTCTCTGCCGTACCCCACGGCGGACAATGTCATACATTACCTACTAATAAATAGTTGTTGACTATTTTTCAAAAACAAAATAACCCGCCATACTAAAAATGCCCAAAAATAAAGAAATTTGGGACGTAGCCTTATATGGGGGCAACCCTTAACCATTTCTGTGTTTTTGTCGAATATATTCAACATTTAAAAGTACTCTCTTTCTTTGCGATTTTTCCGTTATCCTATGTACCGCTACTATTGCTGTTTTTGATTTTGCTTAAAGATAGACGAAACTGTCCGAGGATTAAAATGACAATTGCAATTTTTTCTAAACTATGTCCCTTTATATGATTTTAAATACAAAATTTTAGATTTTTTATTCCAACTTTTTTTTTGACACTGAAAGGATTAAAAAATAATCAATATTGATAGATTTTAGTAGAAAGATTTACATTGATAACCCAAAATCACAAATTACAGCCAATTAGTTTGTAAAGCGTGCTCAAGAGCCTCAAAATACCGAATATTTGGTGTTATTGTTTTATAAAAAGAGGACCGATTGTATATCAAACTTCCTAATAGTAGAAATGTATGTAAACAATTTCAAAGCTCTATCTTAAATATTGGGAGCTCTATTGTGATTTCAACAAACGAACATCGCTAAATCAACATAGAATTTTATTCTCATCAATAATATATTAGGTTGGGGAAAAGTAAATCCATTATGAATATGTCGATAAAATCGGAGAAATGATCGAAGTTGATCGTCATGTTAGCAGTCGTAACGTCGCCCAGGAGCTAAAAATCGACCATAAAACAGTTTTAACCATTTACACAAAACTGGATTAAAAAAGAAGCTCGACGTTTGGGTGCCACACCTATAAACAGGAAAAATAGGATAGAATTTCCATCTGCTAAGCTTTGGCCAAACAGAATGGAATAGACCCATTTCTTAAACGAATGGGAACTGGAGACGAGAAATGTATCACATACGATAACCCTGTGCGAAAACGATCGTGGTCAAAGAACGGTGAAACACCTCAAACGGTGTCCAAATCAAGACTAACGGTCAGGAAGGTTCTGCTATGCATTTGGTGGGACTGGAAGGGGATTATTTATTATGAGTTGCTTCCATATGGTCAAACGCTAAATTCGGATCTCTACTGTCAACAACTGGACCATTTGACGGTGACAATTTACCAAAAACGGTCATAATTGGCCAACAGGAAAGGTATCGTATTCCACCAGGACAACGCTAGGACACACACATCTACAGTGACTCGCCAGAAACGTTGGGGAGCTTGGTTGGGAACTTTTAATGCGTCTGCCATAAAGTCCGGACTTGACACCAAGCGATTATCATTTTTTTCTTGCATTGCAAAATTTCTTTAATGATAAAAAAATCGTATCTAGGGAGGAAGGATTGCGAAAATCGACTACTAGAGTTTTTTGAAAATAGAGAGAAGGACTTCTATGAGAGAGGCATCATGAAGTTACCTTTAAAATGGCAACAAATCATTTCTTTTTCCCCAGCCTAATAATATATATATATATATATATATATTAGGCTATTCGTAAAAATTCTGTTTCGAGAAAAACGCGTTTAATGTTTGACACGGCATCTTGCCGCCGATTGATGCTGACACAATATCTTTAAAAGTTGTTGCGATTTTTACTTGAAAGGGCATTTTAAGAATATTTTTCAAGGGCCAACTGAGGCGTGGATTTATTAAAGAATATTTTTCAAGGGCCAACTGAGGCGTGGATTTATTAAAGAATATTTTTCAAGGGCCAACTGAGGCGTGGATTTATTAAAGAATATTTTTCAAGGGCCAACTGAGGCGTGGATTTATTAAAGAATATTTTTCAAGGGCCAAGAGGCGTGGATTTATTAAAGAATATTTTTCAAGGGCCAACTGAGGCGTGGATTTATTAAAGAATATTTTTCAAGGGCCAACTGAGGCGTGGATTTATTAAAGAATATTTTTCAAGGGCCAACTGAGGCGTGGATTTATTAAAGAATATTTTTCAAGGGCCAACTGAGGCGTGGATTTATTAAAGAATATTTTTCAAGGGCCAACTGAGGCGTGGATTTATTAAAGAATATTTTTCAAGGGCCAACTGAGGCGTGGATTTATTAAAGAATATTTTTCAAGGGCCAACTGAGGCGTGGATTTATTAAAGAATATTTTTCAAGGGCCAACTGAGGCGTGGATTTATTAAAGAATATTTTTCAAGGGCCAACTGAGGCGTGGATTTATTAAAGAATATTTTTCAAGGGCCAACTGAGGCGTGGATTTATTAAAGAATATTTTTCAAGGGCCAACTGAGGCGTGGATTTATTAAAGAATATTTTTCAAGGGCCAACTGAGGCGTGGATTTATTAAAGAATATTTTTCAAGGGCCAACTGAGGCGTGGATTTATTAAAGAATATTTTTTGAGGCGTGGATTTGAGGCGTGGATTTATTAAAGAATATTTTTCAAGGGCCAACTGAGGCGTGGATTTATTAAAGAATATTTTTCAAGGGCCAACTGAGGCGTGGATTTATTAAAGAATATTTTTCAAGGGCCAACTGAGGCGTGGATTTATTAAAGAATATTTTTCAAGGGCCAACTGAGGCGTGGATTTATTTTTCAAGGGCCAACTGAGGCGTGGATTTATTAAAGAATATTTTTCAAGGGCCAACTGAGGCGTGGATTTATTAAAGAATATTTTTCAAGGGCCAACTGAGGCGTGGATTTATTAAAGAATATTTTTCAAGGGCCAACTGAGGCGTGGATTTATTAAAGAATATTTTTCAAGGGCCAACTGAGGCGTGGATTTATTAAAGAATATTTTTCAAGGGCCAACTGAGGCGTGGATTTATTAAAGAATATTTTTCAAGGGCCAACTGAGGCGTGGATTTATTAAAGAATATTTTTCAAGGGCCAACTGAGGCGTGGATTTATTAAAGAATATTTTTCAAGGGCCAACTGAGGCGTGGATTTATTAAAGAATATTTTTCAAGGGCCAACTGAGGCGTGGATTTATTAAAGAATATTTTTCAAGGGCCAACTGAGGCGTGGATTTATTAAAGAATATTTTTCAAGGGCCAACTGAGGCGTGGATTTATTAAAGAATATTTTTCAAGGGCCAACTGAGGCGTGGATTTATTAAAGAATATTTTTCAAGGGCCAACTGAGGCGTGGATTTATTAAAGAATATTTTTCAAGGGCCAACTGAGGCGTGGATTTATTAAAGAATATTTTTCAAGGGCCAACTGAGGCGTGGATTTATTAAAGAATATTTTTCAAGGGCCAACTGAGGCGTGGATTTATTAAAGAATATTTTTCAAGGGCCAACTGAGGCGTGGATTTATTAAAGAATATTTTTCAAGGGCCAACTGAGGCGTGGATTTATTAAAGAATATTTTTCAAGGGCCAACTGAGGCGTGGATTTATTAAAGAATATTTTTCAAGGGCCAACTGAGGCGTGGATTTATTAAAGAATATTTTTCAAGGGCCAACTGAGGCGTGGATTTATTAAAGAATATTTTTCAAGGGCCAACTGAGGCGTGGATTTATTAAAGAATATTTTTCAAGGGCCAACTGAGGCGTGGATTTATTAAAGAATATTTTTCAAGGGCCAACTGAGGCGTGGATTTATTAAAGAATATTTTTCAAGGGCCAACTGAGGCGTGGATTTATTAAAGAATATTTTTCAAGGGCCAACTGAGGCGTGGATTTATTAAAGAATATTTTTCAAGGGCCAACTGAGGCGTGGATTTATTAAAGAATATTTTTCAAGGGCCACGCCAACTGAGGCGTGGATTTATTAAAGAATATTTTTCAAGGGCCACGCCAACTGAGGCGTGGATTTATTAAAGAATATTTTTCAAGGGCCACGCCAACTGAGGCGTGGATTTATTAAAGAATATTTTTCAAGGGCCACGCCAACTGAGGTTCTGATTTTAGTTCTTGTTGTTGTAACAAAAGCCTTTAAAACCAAACGAATGCCAGACGGTTGCACACGTCTAATAAAATAAATCAATTGTCAAATAGTTCCTAACCCCTTGACGTAGCTAAGGAATATTTATGGTTCAAAAAATGAGGAATATTTTGTAAATTTTTCTGGAGGGATTGAAACAAATGAAAATCTCATAATACATTTTTAAACCAGGTGGTCTTCCTCATATGTTTTATATAACTGATAACAATGAATGTTTCCCAACTACTCGTTGAAGAATCTTAAATCACGTACTCCCAACTAAACCTCGAACGAATTGATGAAATTTGTGCAACGCCATTCATTTGGCCACAATGAGGAGGTTTTTTTGGCATAAAATCTAATTTCAAGGTCTAATGGCAACATTTTCCATTTTTTTTTGGCTTAGTCAAAGGGCTTTTTTGTTTTACACTTGACTGAAAAACTGAATATACTTACATACATAATGGTACCCATTTGGGAGTATGTATCTCTTAGATACATTGCAATGCCTTGTTATTGGACCACATTTGTTGATGTCTTTATTATCACCCCAGTGAAAAAAAACTTTGTTTCCGAAACACCCTCAACAATTTTATATTAGTCTCTCTCGCTCTCTTCCATTTGATAAGTATGTAACTTTATTTTGACTTTTCCCCCTCACCCAGGTATCATCATAAATTACTTCTAGTTTTGGCTCGTTCTGGATGAGACTATGTCTGTCTCTGAGTGTGTGTGTGTCTATATTTGTGCGAGTCGAATTCTCATTCATTCTTTTATGGGGATTTTTGATTTCCAACTAATCCCAGAGATTTAAAATGTTTTTGATGATGACAAATAAATTTTCCTAAGCATCCATTACGAATGGCTAACGATGACATTGGACAATTTTTTAGGGGGAAAAAAATATTGGAAAGCCTTAATAAATTACAAACGCAAACGAAAGCTTCTAAATTGAAGACACGAGCTAAGAAATGAGGAGTAATCAGACGAGAAAATAGTTAATTAATGATTGATTTTCATTAAAAATTATTTTTAATAGAAAAATATCTCTTAGAAATACAAATCTTGTATCCTGATAGTCTTTGGAAAAATATTCTTTAAAAAAATCCACGTCTATTGGGCTGAAGGTCTTTGAAAAAATATTCTTAAAAAAATCCACGCCTATTGGGCTGATGGTCGTTTGGAAAAAAATATTATTTAAAAAAATCCACGCCTATTGGGCTGATGGTCTTTGGAAAAATATTCTTTAAAAAAATCCACGCCTATTGGGCTGATGGTCGTTTGGAAAAATATTCTTTAAAAAAATCCACGCCTATTGGGCTGATGGTCTTTATAAAATTATTCTTTAAAAAAATCCACGCCTATTGGGCTGATGGTCTTTGGAAAAATATTCTTTAAAAAAATCCACGCCTATTGGGCTGATGGTCGTTTGGAAAAATATTCTTTAAAAAAATCCACGCCTATTGGGCTGATGGTCGTTTGGAAAAATATTCTTTAAAAAAATCCACGCCTATTGGGCTGATGGTCGTTTGGAAAAATATTCTTTAAAAAAATCCACGCCTATTGGGCTGATGGTCGTTTGGAAAAATATTCTTTAAAAAAATCCACGCCTATTGGGCTGATGGTCGTTTGGAAAAATATTCTTTAAAAAAATCCACGGCCAATTGGGCTGATGGTCGTTTGGAAAAATATTCTTTAAAAAAATCCACGCCTATTGGGCTGATGGTCGTTTGGAAAAATATTCTTTAAAAAAATCCACGCCTATTGGGCTGATGGTCGTTTGGAAAAATATTCTTTAAAAAAATCCACGCCTATTGGGCTGATGGTCGTTTGGAAAAATATTCTTCGTTTGGAAAAAAAAAAAATCCACGCCTATTGGGCTGATGGTCGTTTGGAAAAATATTCTTTAAAAAAATCCACGCCTATTGGGCTGATGGTCGTTTGGAAAAATATTCTTTAAAAAATCCACGCCTATTGGGCTGATGGTCGTTTGGAAAAAATATTCTTTAAAAAATCCACGCCTATTGGGCTGATGGTCGTTTGGAAAAAATATTCTTTAAAAAAATCCACGCCTATTGGGCTGATGGTCGTTTGGAAAAAATATTCTTTAAAAAATCCACGCCTATTGGGCTGATGGTCGTTTGGAAAAAATATTCTTTAAAAAAATCCACGCCTATTGGGCTGATGGTCGTTTGGAAAAAATATTCTTTAAAAAATCCACGCCTATTGGGCTGATGGTCGTTTGGAAAAAATATTCTTTAAAAAAATCCACGCCTATTGGGCTGATGGTCGTTTGGAAAAAATATTCTTTAAAAAATCCACGCCTGGTATGGTTTGGAAAAAATATTCTTTAAAAAATCCACGCCTGGGTATCGTTTGGAAAAAATATTCTTTAAAAAATCCACGCCTATTGGGCTGATGTTATTTTGAAAAATATTCTTTAAAAAATCCACGCCTATTGGGCTGATGGTCGTTTGGAAAAAATATTCTTTAAAAAATCCACGCCTATTGGGCTGATGGTCGTTTGGAAAAAATATTCTTTAAAAAATCCACGCCTATTGGGCTGATGTTATTTTGAAAAATATTCTTTAAAAAATCCACGCCTATTGGGCTGATGGTCGTTTGGAAAAAATATTCTTTAAAAAATATCTGATTCTTTGGAAAAAATAAAAAAATCCACGCCTATTGGGCTGATGGTCGTTTGGAAAAAATATTCTTTAAAAAATCCACGCCTATTGGGCTGATGGTCTTTGGAAAAATATTCTTTAAAAAATCCACGCCTATTGGGCTGATGGTCGTTTGGAAAAAATATTCTTTAAAAAATCCACGCCTATTGGGCTGATGGTCGTTTGGAAAAAATATTCTTTAAAAAATCCACGCCTATTGGGCTGATGGTCGTTTGGAAAAAATATTCTTTAAAAAATCCACGCCTATTGGGCTGATGGTCGTTTGGAAAAAATATTCTTTAAAAAATCCACGCCTATTGGGCTGATGGTCTTTGGAAAAATATTCTTTAAAAAAATCCAAAAAATATTCTTTAAAAAATCCACGCCTATTGGGCTGATGGTCGTTTGGAAAAAATATTCTTTAAAAAATCCACGCCTATTGGGCTGATGGTCGTTTGGAAAAAATATTCTTTAAAAAATCCACGCCTATTGGGCTGATGGTCGTTTGGAAAAAATATTCTTTAAAAAATCCACGCCTATTGGGCTGATGGTCGTTTGGAAAAAATATTCTTTAAAAAATCCACGCCTATTGGGCTGATGGTCGTTTGGAAAAAATATTCTTTAAAAAATCCACGCCTATTGGGCTGATGGTCGTTTGGAAAAAATATTCTTTAAAAAATCCACGCCTATTGGGCTGATGGTCGTTTGGAAAAAAAAAAATATTCTTTGGAAAAAAATCCACGCCTATTGGGCTGATGGTCGTTTGGAAAAAATATTCTTTAAAAAATCCACGCCTATTGGGCTGATGGTCGTTTGGAAAAAATATTCTTTAAAAAATCCACGCCTATTGGGCTGATGATTTTTGGAAAAAATATTCTTTAAAAAATCCACGCCTATTGGGCTGATGGTCGTTTGGAAAAAATATTCTTTAAAAAATCCACGCCTATTGGGCTGATGGTCGTTTGGAAAAAATATTCTTTAAAAAATCCACGCCTATTGGGCTGATGGTCGTTTGGAAAAAATATTCTTTAAAAAATCCACGCCTATTGGGCTGATGGTCGTTTGGAAAAATATTCTTTAAAAAATCCACGCCTATTGGGCTGATGGTCGTTTGGAAAAAATATTCTTTAAAAAATCCACGCCTATTGGGCTGATGGTCGTTTGGAAAAAATATTCTTTAAAAAATCCACGCCTATTGGGCTGATGGTCGTTTGGAAAAATATTCTTTAAAAAATCCACGGCTATTGGGCTGATGGTCGTTTGGAAAAATATTCTTTAAAAAAATATTCTTTAAAAAAATCCACGCCTATTGGGCTGATGGTCTTTGGAAAAATATTCTTTAAAAAAATCCACGCCAATTGGGCTGATGGTCTTTGGAAAAAATATTCTTTAAAAAAATCCACGCCTATTGGGCTGATGGTCTTTTGGAAAAAAATATTCTTTAAAAAAATCCACGCCTATTGGGCTG
>NW_026883051.1:0-46404 GCF_032173495.1 Musca vetustissima
CGCCTTTTATAGTCCTTGAAAAAATATTCTTTAAAAAACCCACGCCTCTTATAGTCCTTGAAAAAACTATTCTTTAAAAAACCCACGCCTCTTATAGTCCTTGAAAAAATATTCTTTAAAAAACCCACGGCTCTTATAGTTCTTGAAAAAATATTCTTTAAAAAACCCACGGCTCTTATAGTCCTTGAAAAAAATATTCTTTAAAAAACCCACGGCTCTTATAGTTCTTGAAAAAATATTCTTTAAAAAACCCACGGCTCTTATAGTTCTTGAAAAAATATTCTTTAAAAAAATCCACGCCTCTTATAGTCCTTTGAAAAAACTATTCTTTAAAAAATCCACGCCTCTTATAGTCCTTGAAAAAAATATTCTTTAAAAAACCCACGCCTCTTATAGTCCTTTGAAAAAAAATATTCTTTAAAAAACCCACGCCTCTTATAGTCCTTGAAAAAATATTCTTTAAAAAACCCACGCCTCTTATAGTCCTTGAAAAAATATTCTTTAAAAAACCCACGCCTCTTATAGTCCTTGAAAAAATATCCTTTAAAAAATCCACGCCTCTTATAGTCCTTTGAAAAAAATATTCTTTAAAAAACCCACGCCTCTTATAGTCCTTGAAAAAATATTCTTTAAAAAACCCACGCCTCTTATAGTCCTTGAAAAAATATTCTTTAAAAAACCCACGCCTCTTATAGTCCTTGAAAAAATATTCTTTAAAAAACCCACGCCTCTTATAGTCCTTGAGAAAATATCCTTTAAAAAATCCACGCCTGGTGTAGGTCCTTGCAAAAATATCCTTTAAAACAATCCACGCCTGGTGTAGGTCCTTGCAAAAATATCCTTTAAAAAATCCACGCCTGGTGTAGGTCCTTGCAAAAATATCCTTTAAAAAACCCACGCCTCTTATAGTCCTTGAAAAAAATATTCTTTAAAAAACCCACGCCTCTTATAGTCCTTGAAAAAATATTCTTTAAAAAATCCACGCCTCTTATAGTCCTTGAAAAAATATTCATTAAAAAACCCACGCCTCTTATAGTCCTTGAAAAAAACCCACGCCTCTTATAGTCCTTGAGAAAATATCCTTTAAAAAATCCACGGCTCTTATAGTCCTTGAAAAAATATTCTTTAAAAAATCCACGCCTTTTATAGTCCTTGAAAAAATATTCTTTAAAAAATCCACGCCTTTTATAGTCCTTGAAAAAATATTCTTTAAAAAATCCACGCCTTTTATAGTCCTTGAAAAAATATTCTTTAAAAAATCCACGCCTTATATATGAGCCTTGAAAAAATATTCTTTAAAAAATCCACGCCTTTTATAGTCCTTGAAAAAATATTCTTTAAAAAATCCACGCCTTTTATAGTCCTTGAAAAAATATTCTTTAAAAAATCCACGCCTTTTATAGTCCTTGAAAAAATATTCTTTAAAAAATCCACGCCTTTTATAGTCCTTGAAAAAATATTCTTTAAAAAATCCACGCCTTTTATAGTCCTTGAAAAAATATTCTTTAATAAATCCACGCCTTTTATAGTCCTTGAAAAAATATTCTTTAAAAAATCCACGCCTTTTATAGTCCTTGAAAAAATATTCTTTAAAAAATCCACGCCTTTTATAGTCCTTGAAAAAATATTCTTTAAAAAATCCACGCCTTTTATAGTCCTTGAAAAAATATTCTTTAAAAAATCCACGCCTTTTATAGTCCTTGAAAAAATATTCTTTAAAAAATCCACGCCTTTTATAGTCCTTGAAAAAATATTCTTTAAAAAATCCACGCCTTTTATAGTCCTTGAAAAAATATTCTTTTTAAAAAATCCACGCCTCTTAAAAAGTGCACTTGCCTCTTATAGTCCTTGAAAAAATATTCTTTAAAAAATCCACGCCTCTTATAGTCCATGAAAAAATATTCTTTAAAAAATCCACGCCTCTTATAGTCCTTGAAAAAATATTCTTTAAAAAATCCACGCCTTTTATAGTCCTTGAAAAAATATTCTTTAAAAAATCCACGCCTCTTATAGTCCTTGAAAAAATATTCTTTAAAAAATCCACGCCTCTTATAGTCCTTGAAAAAATATTCTTTAAAAAATCCACGCCTCTTATAGTCTTTGAAAAAACATTCTTTAAAAAACCCACGCCTCTTATAGTCCTTGAAAAAATATTCTTTAAAAAATCCACGCCTCTTATAGTCCTTGAAAAAATATTCTTTAAAAAATCCACGCCTCTTATAGTCCTTGAAAAATAATTCTTTAAAAAATCCACGCCTCTTATAATCCTTGCAAAATTATTCTTTAAAAAATCCACGCCTTGTTGTATTGGTCCTTGAAAAAATATTCTTTAAAAAAATCCTCGCCTTGTATTGGTTCTTGAAAAAGTATTATTTAAAAAATCCACGCTTATTGCCCTAATAATCATTGATCAGTATTTCGCTTAACATATTTTATTATTCCGATATCTTGATTATATTGTCTACTTTTGGAATTGCAGTAAACCCCTTATATATGCATCGCAAAAAATGAATAAAAACTCCATCAACGAAATAGATTTGCAATGTCCACTAATAGAAACCAGCCGACTCCAAATGCAAGAAGCGGACTTTACTTGATGTGGTTAAAGTTTGTTTTTATTTTTTTTTTTAATTTTTTGTTTCTTTGCAGAAGTTTTATGTACAGATCCAGCTGTTGTTGTTGCCATTACAAGTTATAGCACTTTCCATTTCAATAAAGAAAGCCCATAGCTATGGACGGACTAAGCCGTTCTCTTGGTTGGGTTGGCTGATTGGCTAGCTAGCTGGTCAGCAATAGTTGCAAACCACAAAACTTGGTCAAATATGAAATTATGATTTCCATTTCATAGTTCAGTGTAGATCGCAGCATGTGATGTGCGTTTTTAGTTACCAACTTGGAAGTTTGCAGTGTTTTTTGAGTCTACCTTCTTCTTGCTAGTTTTTGTTTTACTTTGCAACACGTCCAACAATTGTGGTTGTGTTGCAACACTCTTCAATTAAATCCACATTGCAAAAAATATTGCAACGCACTTTGTGGCTAATAAAGACTTGAGAAAAAAACTTCAAGAAATGCTGCAGTCCCGACAAGGCAAATGATATATAATGTGGCTTCGTTGATTTCGTGCAATAACATAAATAATTTCCATTTTTTTTAATTTAGAAATATGAATGGCAGTTGGTATTAGGCAGCAATGGTCGGATGAGTGTCTTTGCAAGGGGATTTTTAAAATAAAAGAGGGATTATCAATGTTATACGAATAATAGTTATAATAAATAGATCAATATAAAATAAAAGCTATATAGTTTTTTTTTTTTGCATAGAGAAAAAATTTCTCGAACTATGTGTATCCGAGAGCTACGAAATGTACTGAATTTGTTACAAGCATGCGAATAGATTAGTATGTGAATAGATAGTTCTAAAATCTTGAAATTGGAATCAAGGTTTAGAAGTAGGGTCAATATTTGCAGGTGATCCTGAAAGTCTACTAATGTATACGAAATATTCTGAATGGTACTACATTTGGTACAATTTGAATTCGAAGGCACGAATGGAATTGGAATCCGGAAATTTTAAATTAGCATTACCATCGGAATGTAGGATTGGGATACCCTTTATGCCCTCCACCGTAGTATGGAGGGTATATTAATTTCGTCACTCCGTTTGTTTCTCATCGAAATATTCATTTCCGACCCTATAAAGTATATATTAGGTTTCGGCAGATGCATGTACTCATAGATTTCTCGTAAATTATCGATCAAACAATTTCAAATTTATGCTGGTGGGAAGGGTGACATTTCGCAGTAAAAAAATTATTGTGCTGTTTTTTTGTTAAGAATGGAAGTGAACATAGAGAAAATTCGGTACATTTTACAGTTTTTCTTTGACAAAGGCGAAAATGCAATCCGAGCGGCTAAAATTCTGGATGGTGTTTGTGATTCCGATACTGTAACAGCCAATTATGTGAAATATTGGTTTCGGGATTTTTGATGTTAAAGATGCTCCTATCACAGTTGGGCTTGTCGTCGAAAATGTCGATAAAATCGGAGTAATGATCGATGTTTATTGCATTGCATTTTTTTTTAAAATTTCTTTAATGATAAAAAAAATTGGTATCTAGAGAGTATTGTGAAAATCGGGAGACTTTTTTGCAAATAGAGAGCAGGACTATTTGAGAGAAACATTATAAATTTATCTTTAAAATAACAACAAAACGGTGTATACTTGGCCCATATCGGACATTCCCAAGCATGTTAAATAAAGTCCTATGGTTCATATAAAAATAATGGATTACTTTTCCCCCAATCTAATATGATCTTGATCGGGGTAAAATTTTAAGACGATCTAGCCATGTCCGCCCGTCCGTCCGTATGTTGTAATTTTCTGAAGTAATTGAGATAGTCCTGAAATTAAAAATGGAGTTCTCTTTTGCTTGCAGACAGGCAGACAAGTTCAAAGATGAACTATATCGGTCCACATTTAGGCATAGCCCGTCCCTTCACCTCCCCCACCATTGTCAGTATTTTGGTGTTCTACACCGCATTTTTAAATCAAATGCGCTGGAATTGGGTTCTAATTAGGTACCAAATATTTCCACTAAACATTATAAATATCAGTCCATTTTTCCTGGTAGACTCATATAACAGTACCCCCCAATTTTATTTTAGGGTTTTAAGCGCGTTTTTCAACCTAATTCGCTGGGTTTTTATTGGGTACCAAATTTATTCACTAAAAATTATAAAAATAGATGCACTTTCTCTGGTAGCCCCCCTTTAACTGTACACCTCAATTTTTAATTTTTGGGGGGTTTTCGATCTCATTTTTCCCGGAATTGGCAGTAATTTTGTACTTTGAGTTCTTTTTGGGTTGCAAATCTCTTCACTAAAAATTATAAATATAGGTCAATTTTTTTCGGGTAGCCCCCATATAAGAGTACTCCCAATTTCCGATATTTTGGGGTTTTTGAGCGCGCTTTTCAATCGAATTCTCAGTAATTTGTTTGATGAATATTCGGCACCTTTTAGGGGTAGTCGCCCTATAAACACTTTTTATACCCTACACAACTATGTTGTCAGGGTATTATAGCTTTGTGCAGCCCCAAGAGTTTGTAACGCCACGAAATATTGGTCCTAGACCCACCTTTAAGTATACCGATCGTCATATCTCGACTAGCTGAGTCGATCTAGGCATGTGTGTCCGTCCATTATAATTTGTAAACACGATACAGGCCACAGTTATGGACCAATCTTCACGAAATTTTGCATGTAGGATGGGTTCTGGCCAATGAAGACCCCTATTGTTTCTAGTAAAGATCGGTTAATATTTAGGGGATGAAAGGGACCAAATACCAAATCCCGAACATCGTGAAATTTTACATGGAGAAGGGGATCGGTCAATATTTAGCGGGTCAAATGGACCTTGAATTTTGTGTGAAAAATGACAAAATTTGGATTCTATGGCGTATATATTTACTTCTAAAGGACATAGACCCGAGAAGTTGATACTATATCCAAGAGGAGTGGCTGACCATTAAATTGATACAAATTGTATTGTCGTATGTTCTCCGATGTGGGAGTTACATTTAAATATTTACCGTTGCTTATGAACTCAGATATTATTTAGTAACCCATTGCCACACTAGAGGGCGGAAATATAGCGCTGATCGCTTTGAAATGTTCCATGAGGTTCCAGTTATGGTCAGGAACAACGCCTAAAATTTTCGATGATGATCAGATTATAATTATGGAATGAAGTGGACCGAATACATAATTTTTTATGGTTTTTTTCGAGTTAATTCCAATAATAAGCCGAACATCACAACACAACACACGGTGAAGTGAATCTGGACAATTAATTAGAAGAGCTGTATTGAATATTACAAATATTCGGAAAATATGTCATTGTAAGGAAGATGTGCTGTTGACCTCTATTCGGCCTAGAAGGAACAATTATCACGAAATATCGCACAGGCTCGGAATAAACATCCGCAGAAAGTTATAGTTCCGTGGTAGTTGTGTAGGGTATCGTATGGTCGGCCTTGTCCGACTATACTGCTCCGCTCACTGGTTTATATTATAATAGTTTTCTGATTTGTTTCACGTTTTGGGATTGATTGTAAGAGTATGTTCTATCATTCTACCTGCGGAATATATCGAGATAAAAAACTAGAACGTAAGGTTCGATAATGAACTATAGCCCACATGTAGGCCTAGCCCGCATTAATGATACCTACCGATTTTCGGTATTCGGTAACATAGCATAGCACCTCATATAATGATAACTACAAATGTTCGGTAATTCCTACACGATACATACAGATCACATATATAAATTCATCCAATTTCAGGTCAATGTTCTTTTGAAAAATGCGACGTCTGTCAGGATACATCTTTTGAATATACCCAAAATAGTGAAGGTTATCACCGTCCTTACTGGTTTAATATGATTTTTATGAGAGTTTAGGGGATTATCCTTACATTACATTTGTCATTTCTTTTGCAACACCTCGGAACATGTCAATCGTCGGAAAACCCATAAAGTTTATATATTCATGATTCGAATAAAATTAGATTTACTGATTTTACGATTGAGCTTTGAAACGGTCAGAATATATAATACTTTTCTTTGAATTTAGGCATCGAATTTTTTTCTGCATCCAACCATTCCCCAATTTCTCACAGAAATTATAACGCCCATCTACAATTCGAATGCCAAATCATTATTATTCCAGCAATGGTTTAAAATATTCTTAATTTATTTATTTTGGACTACTTTTACTTTTCAACACTTCAAAGTTATTGCTTTTTTAATTCTCTTTATTTTGGTTCTTTTAAAAACCATTCACGCAAAATTTGCCCAACAAATGCCACCATTACAGCAGCTATGAGTCATTTGATCTTTTTTTGTAAAATGGAAAATACAGACATATGAGAATGAGTTCTTCGTCTTGAAATTCCAAAAACCTGTTACTGAAACTTCGTTAGCCAAAACAGCATAAGATAAGCATAACATGATACTAATATTAAGCGGAATATAAGCGATGGGTATTTAATTCTATTATGTTCTCAAGAAAAAAAGTAAAATGCGTCACAAAATCTATCGCATGGAAAATCCCATGGATATATGACCAATCTATTCTTATGCAGAGGATGCATAAAAAAGGGTTTTAATATATATAGGTCGTATTTAAAAATTCACGCCTTGTATGGCCCTAGAAAAAATGTCCAAAATATTCTTTAAAAAATCTATGCCTTGTATGGCCCTAGAAAAAATGTCCAAAACATTCTTTAAAAAATCCACGCCTTGTATGGCCCTTGAAAAAATTCCAAAATATTCTTTAAAAAATCCACGCCTTGTCTGAATGACCCTTGAAAAAATTCCAAAATATTCTTTAAAAAATCCACGCCTTGTCTGAATGACCCTTGAAAAAATATTCTTTAAAAAATCCACGCCTTGTCTGAATGACCCTTGAAAAAATATTCTTTAAAAAATCCACGCCTTGTACGGCCCTTAAAAAAAATTCCAAAATATTCTTTAAAAAATCCACGCCTTGTACGGCCCTTAAAAAAAATTCCAAAATATTCTTTAAAAAATCCACGCCTTGTATGAATGACCCTTGAAAAAATATTCTTTAAAAAATCCACTCCTTGTATAAATGACCCTTTAAAAAATATTCTTAAAAAAAATCACGCCTTGTATAAATGACCCTTTAAAAAATGTTATTTAAAAAATCCACGCCTTGTATGAATGACCCTTGAAAAAATATTCTTTAAAAAATCCACGCCTTGTATGACCCTTGAAAAAATATTCCAAAATATTCTTTAAAAAATCCACGCCTTGTACTAGTTGCTTGAAAAAATATTCTTTAAAACATCCACGCATTGTGTTGGTCCCTCGGATGGTGTTTGGAAAAATATTATATTGAAATCAAATGTAGTCCTTGCAAAAATATTTTCTTCTATAGCTGGCCACTCAGGTTGCCCACAACAGCCTCTATATGATTTTCTGTAATAGATAATATAAACCATGTACAAAAAAAAAAGGAAATTATCTATCAAACTTGTAACACATTTAAAGTTTGTTGTTTCTGATCGATTCATGGATGAAAAACAAAAAAACTTCAATGGCAAACCCCAAAAAACAAGAACAACAACCACAATTCACGATTGTCAACTAAATTCACAGTTGACTTTTTTTCGTTAAATGGACACAGAAGTGCGTGTGAGAATGGCAAAAATCAAGGTGTGATCTCATCTGATCGAATCATACGAATCACAACACCGAATCGAAGTCTCCAAGACAGCTGCAGGAAATTCTAATTGATCATTTATGTTCTATGTTTTGTGTGTTCGTTGAGATTGAATCATTTTGCTTTTTTTTATTTTTTGATTTCGTGTTTTAGGGTTTACTATGCCAGCGAGGTGACTACATTATGCAGCAAATGATTTAATCTCACAAATGTGTGTCAACGAGACATTGAAAGAACCATTTATGTCATAGCTTTTGTATTTTATTGAAATATGTATTGAAAAATAATATTTATTATCTGTGAGTAATATTTTGAAAATAAAAATCAGAAAAATGAAAATTTCCATTTTCCATTGCAGAACATAATTTTTCAAGTTAATTAAGTAATAAAATTCGGAATAATAGTCATATCATATACACCTCTATATACACTTCAGAACCACTTGACATTTCTCTTGGAAAGTTTATTGAACCGGACTATTATCAGTTTTATTATGTGAATATCCGGTGCAAAAGTTCAAAAAACCGGATTTTTTTCCTCGAAATTTTTGTTTATATATGAGGATGAAAAAAATCGATTCTTCTGGTAATTGAAGTCGGGTTCAAAAATAAGCGATGAAATGTAATCTCAAAAAATACATACAACAGCTACAAATGGAGATATGAAGCCAACGCCAGCAAAAAAGCCTATGGCGAATTTTTCCTTCTGGGGTTTTCATATACTCACCAAGGTCTAACCCCCAATTAACCCCCAATAGGAATATTCCAACCCCAGACCATGACCTCGATTTTGTCGCACATTGTAATTATCACCTGTAGAGTGATTAGAAATATAGACAAAAATTACGCTAACCTGATCACCACCGACAACTTTGCCCATGTTTCAGATCCATATAACAGCACGGGTAGTAACAGCGTCTTGTAAAGTGTGAGTTTGGTCTGGCGGGAGGTGGCCTTGTTTCTAAACTGCTTACTTAGACCATATTAGCATCTGTTGGCCAACACTATCTGATGTCAAAAACTGGTGTCGTTAGTTTTATATATGGCTGTATATAAAATCGTTAGCTACCTCGAACCTGTAGTCTTCAAGTTCCACAGCGTTGATACCATCAGCTTGATCTTCTCGCCATTTACTGTCTTAATTTGTTCAAAGGTGGCTGTTACCGCTCCCAATGTTCGAACCATTATATCGATGTCATCAGCATAGGTGAGTGACATGTGTTGTTTGGCGTCTTGTATGACCTTTTCCAGCAGGATGTTAAAACGATCACACGACAAACTGTCACCTTGTCTAAATTTTCGTTAGGTATTGAAGTGCTCCGATAGGTCCTTTCCGACTTTAACTGCTGACCCTTTGTCACTTCAAGTTATGGCTTTCGAATGCGGCTTTGTAGTCGACGAATAGGTGGAATGTGTCGATGTATTGTTCGTGGGTCTTTTCCAGGATTAGGCGCAGAGTGAAAATCTGGCCAGGCCTGAAGCCGCATTGGTATGGTCCAATAATATTATTGACCATTGGCTTCAGTCGTTCACACACAACGCTTCATAGTTCTTTATATGCGATGGGAAGGGACACAGGATGCTGAGGTTCTAATTAATCATCGGGCATGCATTCCTCTATACAATTTGTACTAATTAGCCGGTGCATGCTCCTGACCAGCATCTGACCACCGGTCTTGAACAATATTTCAATATTTCTTATAACTATATAATCTCCTAAAAAATGTTATGTCTTGCATTTATATCGAAATAATTTGAAAAATGCGAATTTTGCAACACCAATGTAGAGGTCGTTAAGAGTGTCTGAAATGAAGAAAGGAATGCAAACTAAACACAATCGAGTGAGTATAAAGTCGGCAATTGTTAGCAACAGAAACAGTAATCAAAGTGCAAAAATAACAAACACCAAGTAAGAGGAGAGCCGGAGAACGATACCAAAACAAAAATTCTCAGAGAACAAATGAGAAACCGCCATATGAAATGACTTACTAAAAGAGAACGAACTTTTTTATACATGTAAACAAGGGCACCAGTTCCCATGGTTGAACGGGGCTAACCTAGGCAAACAATGAATGGTGGTTGTGCTGTTTTCTATTGGAGGAATTCATTTGTTTTTGTCAAAATAGAGAGAGAGCGGAAAATGATCCTAAATAGTGGCAAATTAGAGCGAAATAGGAAAATAGCTGCAATATAAATGACGTTTTTACATTTTTTTTCAAAAAAGTTGTGGATTTCTCATGATTATAAGAACTTTTCTGTATTTTTTAATTCAATTTGAAAAAAGACTTAAATAACTGTTTCTGTGGTGATCCGCTGGTAGACGGACATCGAATCGTTTAGGTGTGGCCCCTGGTCCCTGTGTTTTATAAGGTGGAAATACAACACATCGAAATATTATTCTGAGATTCCATGAAGATTAAATTAAATGTATGTATTTTAAAAAACTAATCGGTCCGATATTTTTCAAAACTGGTGTTGTTTAGCTATATTTGATTTTTGTACTCGAAAGAGGACTTCAAAACCTTTTTGAGGTGTAATAAACTCTCAATACAAAAAACAAAACCAAATTAAATAGATCTTTAGATAACAAATTTATAGAGGTTTCCTATCGTTTTTATGTTATAATCGTATATCATCAATACGTTTATGGAGCCATAATTCATCCTTTCCAAATTAATAGAAGCCATATAAACCAAATTCCCTTTGTATTCTTCTGCTCTTCTTCTTCTACCAAGATCCAATAAGATTCAAATTACCCCCGTATAATAAACACGAACAACCCAATAACAAAAACAATAACAACAAAGTGTAATAAAAGGTTTTTATGACTTGTCTGGCTGTTGTTGGTGTTACCACACAGATCCCTCAACTGCCTGCCAAAGTGATAACCTTTTTTAATGACCTTCATTAAGTGGAGTTTAGTTAATTGTACGGGTTAGTCGTTATACTCCTCACTCAGTGGTCCGCTGATTGGCCCCTTGTTCACAAATGAGCCATAGCTTAACCTCAACAACCTGTAGCCCGATCGCTTGCTCGCTCAACATCATCGTCGTCGTCGTCAACGAGAGCATCAGCATCGTTTGGATAGAATGGTTATGGGATCGTTTCCACAATGTTGCAGGCAAATGATGATCAGCGAGCGGATCAAATGTTGTCAGGGCTACGATGGGGTTTCACAGTTTGTCTTTATGTGTTGTGGCAGTTTGGGGGACTAACTGACTGGCTGGTTTCTTGGCTAACTGACTGACTGTATGTGGTTAGTGTTGCTGCTTGTTTCGTAGACAACGACAACAATGACGGATTGACTGTCAGTTGATCTGGTTGTGATGAGGCAGATTGGCCATGTTGACTAGCTGACAGTCTGACTTTACCTTGCTCTGTCGCGTTGTGAGGAGGTTACAGTTTTATGTGGTCTTGATATGTTTGCCTCGGACGTTGTGTTGTTGCTGGCATTTCGATCTCTACTTTTGGTTTCCTCCTGACATGACCGGGCCATTGTTCGACTGTGAGATTTTGTGAAATTGTAACAACAACAGAAAATGTTGCAAGTTGCGACTGACGTGCCTGTTGCATACGTGTTGCCATTAACACTGTAATCGAGTGATGGCTTTGAAGTTTCAATTCTTTTGATGTTGATTTGATCGAACAGATTAAATGGCATCAAGAAGCGAAAACATCAAGAAAAACGTAAAGCCACACCTGGCGAGGTGGAAACGAAGTTTTTTTTTTGTCTTGGGATTTAATTAGATGTTGCACAGTGGGAAACATCTAAAAAGGACCATCGAAAGTATAGATTTTTAAAGAATATTTTTTGAGGTCCTTATAGAGCCTTGGATTGTGTAAAGAATATTATTTTCAAGGACCGATACAAGGCGTGGATTTCTTAAAGAATATTTTTCCAAGGACAAATACAAAGCGTGGATTTAAAAAAAAATATTTTTTCAACGACCACCAAGGCGTAGATTTTTAAAGAATATGTTTTCAAGAAACAACAATACAAGTCGTGGATTTTAAAAGACGGATTTTTTAAAGGATATTTTTTCAAGGACCAATACAAGGCGTGGATTTTTTAAAGGATATTTTTTCAAGGACCAATACAAGGCATGGATTTTTTAAAGGATATTTTTTCAAGGACCAATATAAGGCGTGGATTTTTTAAAGGATATTTTTTCAAGGACCAATACAAGGCGTGGATTTTTTAAAGGATATTTTTCAAGGACCAATACAAGGCGTGGATTTTTTAAATAATATTTTTTCAAGGGTAATTACAAGGCTTGGATTTTTTAAAGAATATTTTTTCAAGGGTCATTACAAGGCTTGGATTTTTTAAAGAATATTTTTTCAAGGGTCATTACAAGGCTTGGATTTTTTAAAGAAAATTTTTTCAAGGGTCATTACAAGGCTTGGATTTTTTAAAGAAAATTTTTTCAAGGGTCATTACAAGGCTTGGATTTTTTAAAGAATATTTTTCAAAAGATTTTAATATGAATATATTGATGTCCTTATAGAGGCGTGGATTTCCTAAAGAATATTTTTCAAAAGATTTTAGTATGAATATTTTTCGAAGTCCTAATAGAGGCGTGGATTTTTTATAGAATATTTTTGAAGTCCTTATAGAAGCGAGGATTTTTTTAAAGAATATTTTTTGAAGTCCTTATAGAGGCGTGGATTTCCTAAAGAATATTTTTCGAAGTCCTAATAGAGGCGTGGATTTTTTATAGAATATTTTTCGAAGTCCTTATAGAAGCGAGGATTTTTTAAAGAATATTTTTTGAGATCGTTATAGAGGCGTGGATTGTGTAAAGAATATTTTTTGAGGTCCATATAGAGGCTTGGATTGTGTAAAGAATATTTTTTGAGGTCCTTAAAGGGGCGTGGGTTGTGTAAGGAATATTTTTCGAAGTCTTTATAGAGGCGTGGATTTTTTAAAGAATATTTTTCGAAATCCTTGTAGAGGCGTGGATTGTGTAAAGAATATTTTTCGAAATCCTTGTAGAGGCGTGGAATGTGTAAAGAATATTTTTTGAGGTCCTTATAGAGGCGTGGAATGTGTAAAGAATATTTTTTGAGGTCCTTATAGAGGCGTGGAATGTGTAAAGAATATTTTTTGAGGTCCTTATAGAGGCGTGGAATGTGTAAAGAATATTTTTTGAGGTCCTTGTAGAAGCGTGGATTGTGTAAAGAATATTTTTTGAGGTCCTTATAGAGGCGTGGAATGTGTAAAGAATATTTTTTGAGGTCCTGTGGATTTTTAATAATATATTTCAATGACCATCTGAGGCGTGGTTTTTTCAACGACCAAAACAAGGCATGGATTTTAAAAATAATGTTTTTTTAAGGACCAAAACAAGGCATGAAAGTATATTTTTGTAAGGACCAAAATAAGGCATGGATTTTTAAAAGAGTATTTTTATGGAGCAAAACAAGGCGTGGATTTGTAAAATTCAGCGATCAATTTTTGATTTCTTCAAACTACTGTGCCCGGGACTAGCTCATCTTCATAGTCTACATTTGGCCTTTTGTCTGTAATGACTATGAGCTCATTTCCTTAAAAAAGAAGACTTCCATGGGGTTCGAGTGTGATGGACAATCCAACCTAACCACCATTAAACAAACAACAACTACAACAACGAAACAATAATATTACCTTGATATTTACAGCATCAATCGATGTCTGACACAAAATGATGACGACGATGATGATGATAATAATTATTGAAATGTTGAAACTTCCCCACGTTTACAAAAAATTACTAGAAGTTTGCAATTCCTTACACTTTTATTCTTGTTTACACCTTTGTTAAGTTGAGCAAGGAAAAACATGAAAGTAATCAAGAAATGTTGTAAAACAATACCTAGGAATTGTTCTATAAAAATATTTGTGAGGTTTTAATAACTCACCCCACCCCTTGTCCTTGGAAATTGCAATAAAAAATATTATTGCATAAATAATTTTATGAAGCCTTATTAAGGATTTTTGAGATTAAGAAGAAATGTACAGATGTGTATTTAGATAAAAAAAAATCTGTATAACCACAATGTAAACATGTCTTTGGACAAGTGTCAAATTACCAATTATGGTTTGTCAATTTCTGATGTTAAGCAGATGTTGATCATGATTTGAAAGAGGTGTTGTATTAAAGATAAGTATGGTAATATTTATATAGTGGCTGTGACCACAAGGGATTTTATAGCAATATAGCGAATAGGAAATTACGAATACGTATATTTTTATAATTATACACATTTATAATATTAATATTCCAGAAAAAGACTATTCATGAGAACTTTTACTTAGATTTACTATAAGTGAATCAGTGTGGAAATGAAAGTTGGTATCCATGACTACAGTAAATCATAAAAAAAAATAAAAAACCGAATCTGTTGAATTAATTTAAAAAACAGTTTTGCATTTTATTGTAACTACAATAAACGAAAACATTTTTATTAATGAATTTTGATGTAATTTTTAAAAAATATATATGCAGATTCAGGTCATAAAATGCACTCCACCATAAAAAGCTTAATTAACAAAATTCAGAAATTTGAAAACAAAAATTGTATAATTTTTCCCACACTATGGTTTTACATGAATATTCTATTGTTACAAATTGAATACTAAAATCGTCATAAAACTAAAAAAACTATTTTTTATGAATGTGGGAAAAACAGAAATTTCTCCCAAGACATTTATAGATATTTAGATTTATACATTTCAAAATTATTTATTTATGTTTCCCTTTGCTTTGCATGTTTTTATTAAGAAATTCCGGTTGCAGAGGAACAGGAGATACAGACCAGGAAAAAAGGCATTATGGCATAACAGGAAGGGCCGAAATTTTTATGCCCTCCACCATGTAATTCACAGTACTGGATATCACTTTATAGGCGATGGGAAGAAGACTAATTCCTCTATAGATGACAGATATCGTCTTGTCTCCTTTTTTGTGCACGGGACGCAGAATGCTTAGTTTCCAATCATTGAGCAAGCATACCTCTAGCCAAATTATACTAATCAGCTGATGCATGCTCCTGACCGGCATCTGACCAACGGTCTTCAATAATTCGGCTGGTAATCCATCGGCACCTGCTTCTTTATTATTCTTCAGTCGTTTGATTGGTATTCTGTCCTCATATTGGCTAGGTGGTATGCCCTCTATACCACCATATCTTATTAATTCTGGGGTATCTTCTTAGTAATTACTATTTGATACCAGAAGCTTTTCAAAATGCTCCTTCCAGATCCTCAACACGCTGTCTGTATGTCTCACCAGGTTTCCATCTTCATTTCTACAGGAAGATGCGCATGCACCAATACTTTCGGTTTGGTGTTTTAGAGTCTAAACGCAACCAGAGAGTCACGAGTCAGCGTCATACTTCTTCGCCGGCATGAAAACCAAACGAAAGAGTTAGCGGCTAGCGGCACAAAATGTCAAAACTGACAGAATATTTTACGTTGTGCAAACCAAAATCAATTTATTATTTAATAAACAATAATGTCAAGGAACTTGTTTAAAATTGTTGACAAAAATTATTTTTCGTCCATTTTATTATAAATTCGTTGAAAAACGTCCACAATCTTTGAAAATATTTGTTTTTTTTAGCAGCACTGCCATATGTTTTGATATAAATTCCCATTGAAATTTGGTAGCACGGTTGATTTTTACCTAAAATATGGCAACTCAATTGAGAGTAAGAGAGCAAGTTTGAGTATGACGCTGAGCAAATTGAATAAAACCTATTCTAGCGTCAAGCCGCTAGATGCGAACGTCAGCCGTCGCGATTTCCCGTTGCCAATAAGAAACACAAGGCAAACGACTGTCGCTGACTCTAGACTCTATGGTTGCGTTTAGACTCTTACTCGTTGGTAAAATTTCCGGACTTCATTCTGACTCCTGTATATCTCTATTTGCTCATGCTCACGTTTTTCTAGTTCTTTCATCTTTTTTTCTGAAAATACGTTTCTACTCTCTCCTTTTCACCCGATAATTCTCCATCGCATTACGTGTTGCTAATGTCTGGAGGGTTGACCTATACGCTGCGTTTTTCACATCAGTAGCATTACGACACTACTGGTCGTACCATGGGTTTCTTGATGGTGGTCTTTGGTTCCCAATTGTTTTTTTTCTGCAGTTTGTAGGGAGTTGGCAATTCTTTGCCACATCTCTTCAATATTATTATAGGACAAGGAGTGATTTCGTCAGCAGATGGATAAGTTCACCTTAAGACGAGTTCGAATCTTGGCTGCTACAAGGTAGTGGTCCGAATCGATATTCTCTCCTCGGATCGATCGAACGTCTGCAACACTGGATGAATGCCTTCCGTCTATCACAATATGATCAATTTGATTTCTCGTTGCTTGATCAGAAGAAGTTCAAGTGGTCTTGTGAATATCGAAATGTTTGAATCTGGTGCTGCTAACTACGATGTTTTTGCTGCCGCGAAATCAATCCACCTCATGCCGTTGTCTGATGTTTCTTCGTGGAGGCTGAATTTTGCGATGGCGGGACAAAAATATTTTCTCTCCCGATTTTTTGCATTAAAATCTCCTAGCTGAATTTTAATGTCATAGATCATCTACGATAAGAATTCAATACGCATGTAAACTCTGACAGAGTACGGATTTGTAAAAGGCAATTGAAATTTCGAAAATAATTCTCTAAACAGACAAATTGAGGAATGTTCGTTCATGCATGGCAACATTGCATTTATTGACTTAATTTTTTTGTATCCCATACTAAAGCACTAATGAAGAGTGCATTTTTATACCTCAGCTTTACGGCTAACAGGGGTACATACACGTTGATACAGAAAAAATTTGCCTTATCGAAAATTGGTTTTATATCCCATTTTTCGTTGGACCAAATCCGTTTCAGAAAAAATTTAATCGATTTACAAAATATCCGTCCGTCTGTCGGGTTGGCTGGTCCGCATGATAATTCTCAAAGGGAGTAACCGATTTCATCCTAACTGCGCACGTCGTAATATTTCTTTCAAACATAGTTCAAGTTCGAAGATGGGGAATATCGGTCTACTACTTTTGTGTGTAATTTCGAAGGCCTCTGCAGATATATACCCTCCGCTGAGGGTATATGTCTTTCGGCGACAACGACTGACACTTTTTTAGTTGTTGTGAATGTAATTTATATTTCAACCAGTGAGCGGAGTAGTATAGTCGGACGGACCCGACTATATGATACCCTACATAACTACCATTAAGCTCTAAGTTTCTGCGGATCTATATTCATAGCCTGAGTAATATTTCGAAATATTTGCACTTTCTTGATCGATTAAAAGTCTACATCTTCTCAGTGGAATCTTTCCCGAATCATGTTTTTCCTACGTAAAAAAGTCTATAAGATTCAAATTTTGTTATATTATACGGAAAAATTTTCGTTCATTTGACCCGTTCATTATCATGACAATGGACAATTTGTGATGTACGGCTTGTAATTGCGGTGTCTAGAGCGACTAGAAATCTAGCCAAGAACGTTTTCGGTCCAATTTATCACTGAATTAGCATGTGATCTTTATCGAAATTTATAGTAGTCCTCATTAACCATAACCCGAACCTAATTTAAAAATTCCAACCCATCAGCGCTGCATTTAGGCCCTCTAGTATGATAATTGGTAGATCCCAGTACTTATTTACGTATAACTGCCACATCCGAGTATATACAAAAATGTAATTGGTATTAATTTAAAGGTCAACTGTGTCATTCTGGCCTCTACAGCGATCAGACAAAAATTAATTGTTTGGTTCATTTCATCCCCTAACTATTAACGGATCATTACCAAAAACTACAGGGGCTTCTTTGGCCGGAACCCATCCTACATGCAAAATTGTGTGGCCTGTATTGTGTTTACAAATTATAATGGATAGACGGACGGACGGACGGAGTGACTGACTGACGGACACACATGTCTAGATCAACTCAGCTAGTCGATATATAACGATCTGTATACGTAAATGAGGGTGTAGATCCAATATTTCGCGGCGTTAGAAACTCTTGGGGCTGTATGAAGCTATAATATCCTGACAACATAGTTGTGTAGGATATAAATATTCGCCTTTATCAAATTCCTTCTATTAGCCTCCTAGAGTTTTATATCGACGCTTTATAGAAATATTACTATCTGTAAATCTACAGATGGAATATTTTTGGATTTATAAGACCGATAACATAACGTTTTTTAATTTGTGGTATACAAGTTTTCAAATCCTAATATGCATTGCTTTATCTCTGATGCATCTCAACATCATCTGAATCCACATCTATGTCGTTTCCATAAATTGTTGTAGATCTTGATAAAATACCGCTGTGAAAAATGGCACAAAAACTCATGTATCTGCACCAGATGTAGTAGCAAAGTAGAATTTATTTTCTATTCCAGCTGTTACAATGTATGCCATTTTGATAGCTGTTTTTCTCAACTCCCCTCCAAATCCAGATTTAAAATAAATAACTTCACTGCACTTTTACTTTAAACGAAAACACTTAGAGGAGGAGGTGTTGGTGGTGGCTTAGTGGCAAGAAAAATCAATTAAAATTAGAAAATAAATTTAATTCGTTTTCAGATTTTTTTCTGCTTTTATTACTTTGGTTGCTGCCTATCGGTCATTTCAGTGCAGCAAAAATTCAAACAGCAATAGTTAGCGCACTGGAAATGACCACAAAAACCGCAATGGTTTATATCTATCACTATTGTGTTTTTATTGTTGTTGTTATTGCAGACAAATCTTTCATGAAATGGAAAATAAAATCACAAAGCAAAACTTAAATCGGTTCAATGTCAGTCCGTCTTTGCTGTTTTCCAACTCGGTACCATGTTTAACAAATAAGCAAATAAATCCTAGAAGGCGCCATAAAACAATCATAGTTTCGGGATAGAAGAAAAGTAACTAAACCACCACACATCGACTTCGTATGGATAGAAAAAAATAGGCAGAAAGTCCAAGCCAAATTGCCATTGAGAGTGTTTGTCAGGAGATATGGCCAGCGGGATGTACACACGAACCATTGTAAAACTTATGATTTTTATAGGAAAAAGAGAAGAAAAAAACAAACAACAACAAGATAAGACAAATAAGAATTCGATCATAAAAACTCAGTGTACAGTGTCTCCGAATATGAAGGTAATTAAATACAAGAGAGGTAAAAACAATAACATGAGGAAAAAGTCATAGAGCATGTATTCTTAAATCTCATGAATGTCTTCTAAAGGCCTTCTATATACACGTTACCTTCAGATCTCCTGATATATATATACATATATATATATTGTAGACCTCGTAGAAGGCTTTATGTTGTTATATGTAGAGGGCCTTCTACTACCTCTTCTCACTATATACAGGACGACTTCTATTTAACCCACAGTGCACAGTACGATCCTCCTTGCAACTTTACAATTCACACTCACTTGCATCGGAAAAGTGGCAGCCTTCAAGCCACACACATGCCATTCTCTTGAAATCTATTACAGAAAAAGTAGAGGAGAAT
Organism: Musca vetustissima; assembly: GCF_032173495.1. Lineage (NCBI taxonomy): Eukaryota > Metazoa > Arthropoda > Insecta > Diptera > Muscidae > Musca > Musca vetustissima. The sequence goes on from NW_026883051.1 coordinate 19,746, forward strand.
ACATTGAACTGCTTCTGGCCAAACCATAACACCTTTGTTTGACTTTGATGACTGCGGAGGACGATGATATTTGCCATGTCCGATCATACAAGCCGCCAACAATTGTCAGTCAGTTAGAATAGTAGATGAGCGGTCGTTCAGCCTCCTTTGGTTAAGTAGGATTGGACATACAAGTGATTGGTATTGTGATTGTTATAGTGAGGCCTTTGAAAATATAATTTTTTTTTAAAATTTGCGCCTTGAAAAATATTCTTTAAAAAAATTTGCTCCTTGAAAAAATGTTCTTTAAAAAATTTGCGCCTTGAAAAAATATTCTTAAAAAAATTTGCCCCTTCTTTAAAAAATCTACGCCTTATGTGAGCCTTGAAAAAATATTCTTAAACAAATTTGCGCCTTCTTTAAAAAATCCACGCCTTATGTAAGCCTTGAAAAAATATTCGTAAAAAAAATTTCGCCTTCTTTAAAAAATCCACGCCTTATGTGAACCTTGAAAAAATATTCTTAAAAAAATTTCCGCCTTCTTTAATTAATCCACGCCTTATGTGAGCCCTAAAAAAATATTCGTAAAAATATTTACGCCTTCTTTAAAAATCCACGCCTTATATGAGCCTTGAAAAAAGTCTTCTTTAATAAATCCACGCCTTGTATGACCCTTGCAAAATGTTTCCCATAAAAAATCCAGTCCTATATAGACCTTGAAAAAAGTATTCCTTAAAAATCCACGCCTTATATGTTCATTGAAAAAATTATTCTTTAAAAAATCGACGCCTTATATGTGCCTTGAAAAAAGTCTTCTTTAAAAAACCCGCGCCTTATATTTGCCTTGAAAAAAGTCTTATTTAAAAAATCCACGCCTTATATGAGCCTTGAAAAAAGTCTTCTTTAAAAAATCCACGCCTTATATGAGCCTTGAAAAAAGTCTTCTTTAAAAAATCCACGCCTTATATGAGCCTTGAAAAAGTCTTCTTTAAAAAATCCACGCCTTATATGAGCCTTGAAAAAAGTCTTCTTTAAAAAATCCACGCCTTATATGAGCCTTGAAAAAAGTCTTCTTTAAAAAATCCACGCCTTATATCAACCTTGAACAAAGTCTTCTTTAAAAAAAACCACGCCTTATATGAGCCTTGAAAAAAGTCTTCTTTAAAAAATCCACGCCATATATGAGCCTTGAAACAGTCTTCTTTAAAAAATCCACGCCTTATATGAGCCTTGAAAAAAATCATCTTTAAAAAATCCATACCTTGGAAAAAGTCTTCTTTAAAAAATCCACGCCTTATATGAGCCTTGAAAAAAGTCTTCTTTAAAAAATCCACGCCTCATATGAGCCTTGAAAAAAGTCTTCTTTAAAAAATCCACGCCTTATATGAGCCTTGAAAAAAGTCTTCTTTAAAAAATCCACGCCTCATATGAGCCTTGAAAAAAGTCTTCTTTAAAAAATCCACGCCTTATATGAGCCTTGAAAAAAGTCTTCTTTAAAAAATCCACGCCTCATATGAGCCTTGAAAAAAGTCTTCTTTAAAAAATCCACGCCTTATATGAGCCTTGAAAAAAGTCTTCTTTAAAAAATCCACGCCTTATATGAGCCTTGAAAAAAGTCTCCTTTAAAAAATCCACGCCTTATATGAGTATTGAAAAAAGTCTTCTTTAAAAAATCCACGACTTATATGAGCCTTGAAAAAAGTCTTCTTTAAAAAATCCACGCCTTATATGAGCCTTGAAAAAAGTCTTCTTTAGAAATCCACGCCTTATATGAGCCCTTGAAAAAAGTCTTCTTTAAAAAATCCACGCCTTAAATGAGCCTTGAAAAAATATTCTTTAAAAAAACTAAGCCTTGAAAAAATATTCTTTAAAAAATCAACACATTGTGTGAATCTTAAAAAAATATTTTTTCTCCAAACGGGCAACTCCATTAACACCACCATTCTCATAAAAATTCATTGGTCAGAAATCAAATACCGTTCGCCATTCAAAAGGTGTTGGCAACAATTTGGGTTGGATGAATGTGGTGGCAGAAAGCAATAGCTACCGGCTAGCTAATGTTGGTTATCTGTTAGTCAGCACAACATCCAGCTATGGTAAATCGGGAAGATATGTGATGCCACCAAGAAAACAAAAAAAGAAACAACCAAAGGCTGGATTCCATTAAACATTGGCAGCAGCAGCAGAGCAGGCACCGGCAAATGGTGGAAGTGTGTGACCCAAATTAAAACACACTTTTGCTGTCAATGATGGCATTTACTTTCTTAAGCTTTCACAGGTGTAATGTAAACACCAAATGCCAAGCCGAACCATCGAACCAACTAACAAGCCAGCTAGCCAAACGATGTTCCGGAGGTGGTCATGCTAACCCCAAATACACAAATTCATGTTGTCGATGCCATTGTTGTTAATGTTATAGCCACCGCCTGCCTGACTCTTTTATCTTGGCCAAAATTATTGCGTTTGTTCAAACGTCGTTTTTTCTTCTTCTTGGTGTCGTGAAGATTATCCATCCACTGAGGCTGGCAGGCAACCAGGAAAGCCGCCACTACTACTGGACCTCCCAAACAATAACAGTAATGGATACAATGTTGTATGTCTGTCTAGTTGTTGTTAGCACACATATATTTCTTCTGAAGAAAATAATCGGATAGTCGGAATGTTACTGACCAACATCAACAACATATGGATAATATCAGATATACCAATAATAATAATAACTACAACAACAACACCAGATAGGCGAAAACACGTCAACAACATGGTCAGTGGTAACACAATACACAACCACCATAAGGAAACCCGAAGGAGAAGAAGATGATGGTCAGATCAGGCGGTCATCAGCAATAACAGCATCGATAAGTTGTCTTCTCCGACCTCTCCACTCAATGATTTAGAAATGGTGGCCAAGCCACCAGACAGTGGTTTACAAGAAATATTTTTTACGGGGCCAAGACAAGGCATGGATTTTTTTACAAACTATTTTTTCAAAACCCAACACAAGGCGTGGATTTTTCAAAGAATATTTTTCAGGCTCCAAACAAGGCGTGGATATCTTAAAGAATATTTTATCAGGCTTCAAACAAGGTGTAGATTTTTAAAAGAAAATTTTTTAAGGCCCATAGAAAGCGTGGATTTTTCAAAGAATATTTTTTAAGGCCCATAGAAGGCGTGGATTTTTCAAAGAATATTTTTTAAGGCCCATAGAAGGCGTGGATTTTTCAAAGAATATTTTTTAAGGCCCATAGAAGGCGTGGATTTTTCAAAGAATATTTTTTAAGGCCCATAGAAGGCGTGGATTTTTCAAAGAATATTTTTTAAGGCCCATAGAAGGCGTGGATTTTTCAAAGAATATTTTTTAAGGCCCATAGAAGGCGTGGATTTTTCAAAGAATATTTTTTAAGGCCCATAGAAGGCGTGGATTTTTCAAAGAATATTTTTTAAGGCCCATAGAAGGCGTGGATTTTTCAAAGAATATTTTTTAAGGCCCATACAAGGCGTGGATTTTTCAAAGAATATTTTTTAAGGCCCATAGAAGGCGTGGATTTTTCAAAGAATATTTTTAAGGCCCATACAAGGCGTGGATTTTTCAAAGAATATTTTTAAGGCCCATACAAGGCGTGGATTTTTCAAAGAATATTTTTAAGGCCCATACAAAGCGTAGATTTTAAGGCCCATAGAAGGCGTGGATTTTTCAAAGAATATTTTTAAGGCCCATACAAAGCGTAGATTTTAAGGCCCATAGAAGGCGTGGATTTTTCAAAGAATATTTTTAAGGCCCATAGAAGGCGTGAATTTTTCAAAGAATATTTTTAAGGCCCATAGAAGGCGTGGATTTTTCAAAGAATATTTTTAAGGCCCATAGAAGGCGTGGATTTTTCAAAGAATATTTTTAAGGCCCATAGAAGGCGTGGATTTTTCAAAGAATATTTTTAAGGCCCATAGAAGGCGTGGATTTTTCAAAGAATATTTTTAAGGCCCATAGAAGGCGTGGATTTTTCAAAGAATATTTTTTAAGGTCTATAGAAGGCGTGGATTTTTCAAAGAATATTTTTTAAGGCCCATAGAAGGCGTGGATTTTTCAAAGAATATTTTTAAGGCCCATAGAAGGCGTGGATTTTTCAAAGAATATTTTTCAGGCTCCAAACAAGGCGTGGATATCTTAAAGAATATTTTATCAGGCTTCAAACAAGGTGTAGATTTTTAAAAGAACATTTTTTAAGGCCCATAGAAGGCGTGGATTTTTCAAAGAATATTTTTTAAGGCCCATAGAAGGCGTGGATTTTTCAAAGAATATTTTTTAAGGCCAATAGAAGGCGTAGATTTTTCAAAGAATATTTTTTCAAGGGCCATCCATACAAGGCGTGGATTTTTCAAAGAATATTTTTTCAAGGGCCATCCATACAAGGCGTGGATTTTTCAAAGAATATTTTTTAAGGCCAATAGAAGGCGTAGATTTTTCAAAGAATATTTTTTCAAGGGCCATCCATACAAGGCGTGGATTTTTTAAAGAATATTTTTTCAAGGGCCATCCATACAAGGCGTGGATTTTTTAAAGAATATTTTTTCAAGGGCCATCCATACAAGGCGTGGATTTTTCAAAGAATATTTTTTCAAAGAATATTTTTTCAAGGGCCATCCATACAAGGCGTGGATTTTTCAAAGAATATTTTTTCAAGGGCCATCCATACAAGGCGTGGATTTTTCAAAGAATATTTTTTCAAGGGCCATCCATACAAGGCGTGGATTTTTCAAAGAATATTTTTTCAAGGGCCATCCATACAAGGCGTGGATTTTTTAAAGAATATTTTTTCAAGGGCCATCCATACAAGGCGTGGATTTTTTAAAGAATATTTTTTCAAGGGCCATCCATACAAGGCGTGGATTTTTTAAAGAATATTTTTTCAAGGGCCATCCATACAAGGCGTGGATTTTTCAAAGAATATTTTTTAAGGCCCATAGAAGGCGTGGATTTTTCAAAGAATATTTTTTCAAGGGCCATCCATACAAGGCGTGGATTTTTCAAAGAATATTTTTAAGGCACATAGAAGGCGTGGATTTTTCAAAGAATATTTTTAAGGCCCATAGAAGGCGTGGATTTTTCAAAGAATATTTTTAAGGCCCATAGAAGGCGTGGATTTTTCAAAGAATATTTTTAAGGCCCATAGAAGGCGTGGATTTTTCAAAGAATATTTTTAAGGCCCATAGAAGGCGTGGATTTTTCAAAGAATATTTTTAAGGCACATAGAAGGCGTGGATTTTTCAAAGAATATTTTTAAGGCCCATAGAAGGCGTGGATTTTTCAAAGAATATTTTTAAGGCCCATAGAAGGCGTGGATTTTTCAAAGAATATTTTTAAGGCCCATAGAAGGCGTGGATTTTTCAAAGAATATTTTTAAGGCCCATAGAAGGCGTGGATTTTTCAAAGAATATTTTTAAGGCCCATAGAAGGCGTGGATTTTTCAAAGAATATTTTTAAGGCCCATAGAAGGCGTGGATTTTTCAAAGAATATTTTTAAGGCCCATAGAAGGCGTGGATTTTTCAAAGAATATTTTTAAGGCCCATAGAAGGCGTGGATTTTTCAAAGAATATTTTTAAGGCCCATAGAAGGCGTGGATTTTTCAAAGAATATTTTTAAGGCCCATAGAAGGCGTGGATTTTTCAAAGAATATTTTTAAGGCCCATAGAAGGCGTGGATTTTTCAAAGAATATTTTTAAGGCCCATAGAAGGCGTGGATTTTTCAAAGAATATTTTTAAGGCCCATAGAAGGCGTGGATTTTTCAAAGAATATTTTTAAGGCCCATAGAAGGCGTGGATTTTTCAAAGAATATTTTTAAGGCCCATAGAAGGCGTGGATTTTTCAAAGAATATTTTTAAGGCCCATAGAAGGCGTGGAATTTTCAAAGAATATTTTTAAGGCCCATAGAAGGCGTGGATTTTTCAAAGAATATTTTTAAGGCCCATAGAAGGCGTGGATTTTTCAAAGAATATTTTTAAGGCCCATAGAAGGCGTGGATTTTTCAAAGAATATTTTTAAGGCCCATAGAAGGCGTGGATTTTTCAAAGAATATTTTTAAGGCCCATAGAAGGCGTGGATTTTTCAAAGAATATTTTTAAGGCCCATAGAAGGCGTGGATTTTTCAAAGAATATTTTTAAGGCCCATAGAAGGCGTGGATTTTTCAAAGAATATTTTTAAGGCCCATAGAAGGCGTGGATTTTTCAAAGAATATTTTTAAGGCCCATAGAAGGCGTGGATTTTTCAAAGAATATTTTTAAGGCCCATAGAAGGCGTGGATTTTTCAAAGAATATTTTTAAGGCCCATAGAAGGCGTGGATTTTTCAAAGAATATTTTTTCATTCTTTAATATTAAATTTCGTTTTTTTATTCCACAGTAAAATTTGCTGCAACTATCATTCGCATCAACATTATTCGACAACATGCCGACTACTAACGCCAGCATCTTTGATGTTAGCATCTCATCTTGAAGTATTTAAGAAACATATCTGTAGAAGTTGTATCTTCAGTTTCTATGATGTGACTAGTGATACTAGCACCAGAAGCATATGTTTCTTTGTTGGCCCCTCGTTACCCCCTCCACATAAGCCAGTACACAATGGTAGGTAATCATTTTCGTCATCATCACCATTTTAAGTTAGTTGGTCAAATGTAATGGAAGACAAAGACCATACTACTAAAGAGGAACATGTTAAAGTCAGCATATAAATATGCCAATACACTTTTTTTTTGTACCGGAACACCCGTTTTTGGAGTTCCATCAAACCGAGAATACACGTTAGTTGTGTTGCTGTTGCAGCGTTTGTCTTTTTTCGTAATTATGAAGAGAAAGTGTAAACAATTAGATTTGACCAAGATGTATTGATCAATGTTTGAGTTGATCCTTTGGCGGTTCGTACACGTTTTAAAATATGGTTGAAGGACTATCAAAGCTGTATGTTGCAGAGATTGTTTTAAGGAAATTTAGAAAAAAAAATAAAAATACATTTTTTATTTTGTTGTTGTTACGAAGTTATATTTGAGCAATACATTAGAATTATAGAAATATGTAGCGGCATCAAACTTTCTGAAAGTGGAGCGACCTTAACACCAAAATCGGACGGTACTGACCACTTCGGGTATATTCAAGAGGTGCTCTAAAATTCGTATCGAATTCCAAACATATGAATGGTCTTTATACCCTTCACCACACTGTGGGTATTATGTCTTTATGTCAGGCAAAAGGAAACTAGATAGGCCCATGGTTCCTTTTGAGAAGATACATAGAACCACATTCTGAGTCGATTTATGCATGTCCGTCCGTCTGTCTGTCCGTCCGTCCATATTAAATTGTAAACAAAGTACAGGTCGCATTTATGATCCGAATTGGATGACATTCGGCACAGCTCATTTATTTTGCCAGTGACGAACCCTTTGAAAATGGGATATAGTTCCCATATATACTGCACCAAAGCCCCAATATTTCCTTCGATTTGCACGAAATTTAGCAAATCGTACTGAAATAAGGTAAGTTTCGTAAAAATCTGTCGATATAGATCCCATATATATTTTTGTCTGATTTTAAGTAAATGATACACCAAACTACTAATGTTTTCCCTGATTGAGATTAAATTTTGAACAGTGCGGTATACTGAATAGCGCGTATCAAGTTTTGAATTCTCTGTTCTTGCAGTGTACATATGTCATACAGGCCTAAGTTTCGACATAACCTTTATATTCCATTTCGGTGTTTTAAAGGGTTAAGAGTTGCAATTTTGCATTTCGAATTCTGTACAGTAAAAAAATATATTTGAAGAAGTGTTTCGATGTAGGTCTATGATTTGACATTTGTTGTTCCTTTTACTTTTCTTGGAAGCATAGGGCTTACAAAGCATCGATATTTGACTCGGTTAGTTGCCATTGTTTATACCCTACACAACTATGTTGTCAGCGTATTATAGCTTTGTGCAGCCCCAAGAGTTTGTAACGCCGCGAAATATTGGTCCTACACCCACCTTTAAGTATACCGATCGTCATATCACGGCTAGCTGAGTCGATCTAGACATCTGTGTTCGTCCGTCTGTCCATTATAATTTGTAAACACGATACAGGCCACAGTTATGGACCAATCTTCACGAAATTTTGCATGTAGGATGGGTTCTTGCCAATGGAGACCCCTATTGTTTTTGGGAAAGATCGGTTAATATTTAGGGGATGAAATGGACCGCAATAATGGCCCGAACATCGTGAAATTTTGTATGAGAAGGGGATCGGGCCAAAGAATAAGCATGCCTGTTTTCATAAAGATCGGACAATATTTAGCGGGTCAAATGGACCCTGACTTTTGTGTGGAAAATTACAAAATTTGTATTTTCTAGCGTATATATTTACCACTGAAGGACATAGACCAGAGGAGTTGATATTATATCCAAGAGGAGTGGTTGACCTTTAAATTAATACCAATTATATTGTTGTATGTGCTCGGATGTGGGAACTATAGCGCTGATCGCTTTAAAATGTTCCATGAGGTTCCAGTTATGGTCAAGGACAACGACTATAATTTTCGGTGATGATAAGATAATAATTTTGGAATGTTATTTTTGTGTTATTTACGAGTCGATCTATAGACCCTAAATGAAAGCCGAACATCACAACACAACCCACGGTGAAGAGAATCTGGACAATAGCTGTACTGAATACTCGTAATATTCGGAAAATATGTCAGTGTGAGGAAGATGTGCTGTTTACATCTAATCGGGCAAGAGGGTGCAAATATCACGAAATATTGCCCAGGCTCGGAATATACATCCGCAGAAAATTTGAGTTCCGCGGTAGTTGTGTAGGGTATCGTATGGTCGGCCCCGTCCGACTATACTGCTCCGCTCACTGGTTTTACATATTCCCATGTAATGTTAATTCGACTTAGTTCTTGGGAAATCGTTTGTTGGCAGGGGTTTCTCGATCGACTTCGATTGCGTGATCCTCGAGGATTTCATTTAAGTGTTATTCTGCCATTTCATCCAATATCCCTCAGCCATGAGGATATGATATGGTAAAAATGTGCATCATCGAAAAATTGGTTTTAAAGCCTTTGGACTAAATCCGTTTAATACAATTTGGAGTCGATTTACAAATGTCCGTCCGTCTGTCTGGGAGGCTGGTGCGATCGATAACTCTCGAAAGGAGTAACCGAGTCAAAATTTGCACATCATAATATTCCCCCCAAATTTAGATTAAGTTCAAAGATAAAGGATATCAGTCCACTCCTTCTGGTACCTCCCCCACAAAATGGTCAACATTTCATGCGTACCGACTATCCGATTTGAACTAAACTTTGCAAAACGTATTACCTTTGCCAAACCTAGATGAACTCCGAAGATGAGTCCCTTGGTCCACCCCTTCTGGTACCTCCCCCACAAACTATCAGAATTTTCAATATTTATAAATTCAATATTAGTCGAATGGTATGTCCGATTTAATCCAAACGTAGCGCATTAAAATACTATTCAAACTCAAATCAACTTCAAGGATTGTGGAAATCGGTACACCCTTTCTGGCACCTCCCCCACAAAATGATGATAATTTCACTGAAAATGCATGCGAAGATAACATCCGCTTTAAACCAAACTTTACACAACTTAATATTTTAACCATACCTTTATATTGTTGATAGATGGGGCTTTTTGGTCAACTCCTTCTAGTACCTCCCCCACAAAGGGCCAAAATTTGGAAAATTGTAAATCTTTTGTGAAACATACGGATTTTCCAATTTTATCCAGACATTGATCATCGTAATATTTTTATCTTGCCTGTATTCAATTCAAATATGAGACCCATCGGTCCACGCTTTCTGGTACCTCCTCCACAATGTGTCAAAATTTTGAAAATTTGTTGATCCTATCAAAATGGTGTTGAATGTCCGATTTGATGTAAAATATGCCCAACGTAATATTTCTTTCAAACTTAATAACTGTTGGAAGATGAATTCAATCTGGGCTAAAGTGTTTCCTCTGAATCTGTTCCAATTAAGATACGAGGGCAGTTCGGAAAGTTATAAACAGGAAAGTAGTAAAGTCGGACGGGCCGACTATATAATACCCTTGACCACTTTGGATATATTTAACAGATGAATCCTAACAGACGTCGCATTTTTAAAGGACCAGAAAAATGAAATTGGATCCATAAACATGTCATTCTGCAACCTATACTAATTTTTTCATTTGGTCAGATATAGAAGCTATATCTAAATCTGAACCGATTTTATTTACATTTAATAGGACGAAAATATATGGGGAGCTATATCTAAATCTGAACCGATTTTCAGGAAACTTAACACACATTATTCTACACCTAATGACATTTACATAAAATCGGACGAAACTATATACGGGAGCTATATCTAAATCTGAACCGATTTCCATGAAACTCGACACACATCATTCTGCACGTAATACAGACAGCTATGCCAAACTTTGGACTTTGGTGCACCATTTACATAAATCGGACGAAAAAATATTTGGGAGCTATATCTAAATCTGAACCGATTTTCACCAAAATCAGCACACATCATTCTGCACTTAATACAGAACGCTCTGTCAAATTTCGTGCAAATCGAAAGATATATAGGGGCTTTGGTGCACTATTTACATAAAATCGGACGAAACTATATATGGGAGCTACATCTAAATCTAAACCGATTTTCACGCAACTTGGCAGACTTCATTCTAGGCTCAATTCAGCACGTTATGCCAAATTTCGTGCAAATCGAAAAATATATAGGGACTTTGGTGCATCATTTACATAAAATCGGACGAAAACATATTTGGGAGCTATATCTAAATCTGAACCGATTTTCACCAAACTCAGCACACATCATTCTGCACTTAATACAGAACGCTCTGCCAAATTTCGTGCAAATCGAAAGATATATAGGTACATTGGTGCACCATTTACATTAAATCGGACGAAAATATATATGGGAGCTATATCAAAATCTGGACCGATTTTCACGAAACTTAGCACACATCATTTTAGGGTTAATTCAGTATGTTATGCCAAATTTCGTGCAAATCGAAAGATATATAGGTACATTGGTGCACCAGTTACATTAAATCGGGCGAAAATATATATGGGAGCTATATCTAAATCTGAACCGATTTTTTCCCAATTTCAATAGGGTTCGTCCTTGGGCCAAATAAGAGACCTATGCCAAATTTCATTCAAATCGGATCATAAATGCGACCAGTACTTTGTTCACAAAAATACATGGACGGACGGACAGACGGACATGCGTAAATAGACTCAGAAAGTGATTCTATGCATATTCTCAAAAGGAACCACTTGTCTATCTCTTTTCCTTTTGCTTGTTACAAACATATGCACAAAGACATAATACCCTGTACCACAGTGTGGTGAAGGGTATAAAAAGTTAAGTGTTTTAGAAACTTCATTCTCTGTTAGGAATATATGTTAAATTTTGTTTTGATCTGGCAACTCCTTCATATAGAAACCGGCGTTTAAAAAGACGCATCCGCAATTTTTTAATTTATTTTTTCCATTGTAAAACATTGCGAATGCGTCTTTTTTGAAAACCTGTTTCTATATGAAGGAGTTGTCGAAACTTTTTTCTGTTTATACCGCGCTTTCTATGCTAGGCTAAGAACTTTCCAAACTGCCTTCGTATAGCTCCAACGAGCAAAGGTTTGTCCAATTGAAATGAAAATGAAAATCATGTCTGCAATTGAATTTAATTCAGATTTCTATATACTTCCCAGATATTTTTTTTCATGGTTCGACCGATTTAATAAAATGTTGCATCGGAAATTCTAGGTCCGATTGGCATGACATTTTCAGATAGGAGCATTTCTTTTATAAAGTTAAAGTGGGGTAGGATATCATTTAATGTGCCACGACCGACTTTGGTCTTTATATACTGGTTTTCATAATACAATCGATTTTCAGATATAAATTTTCCGTCACTTCATAGCAGCAGCGTCTCAATGTATCTGCCTTGAATATTATAAAATTGAAAAAGTATGATACTCAGGAGCAGATCTAGGTTGTAGCGGACTAAGACAGAATTAGATGGGCAAAATTAAACTGTTTGTCATCTCTACAAAAATTTAAAGCGTGGTAAAATATTTGGGAAATATTGTCAATTTTTTAACATAGCTGTAGCGGAGGTTCACCCCTTTATAACTCGGGAATTACTTAAGTATATGAAAAATGTGAATAGTTTTGGGTTAATTGATCTGTCTATACAGACTGTTCATGATATTGACCTCCAAATTTTATTTTCCTGGAAGCTGTGTCTACTTTAATGTAAAAAAATGTGTAAAAACAGGTTGAGGCGAACCAGTTTTGTTATATTCTCTATCAATTTGTGATTAAGCCACTCATTTCACGGTCTTCGTGTCAAAGTAAAACTAGAAGCCAACAAAATGGGGACTACGCCCCTTATGTATCATTTTCAACATTTTAACTGCATCTACCATTAAATGATGCTGACATTTTGAAGTTTGATTTTGACTGTTTTTTGAATTTGACGTCTAGTTTTATTGCGCAAACAGCAATTTCTAAAAATCGATTATAAGATTATTGTAGTCGCGAATCTGAGTAATTTGATATATATTTTGTGTATGTATTATACACAGCTTCAGAGTAATACTCATACGAAGGTGGAAATTTTGTGAGATCAAATTTCCAAAAAACCTATTTTTCGGGCCAAATTTTTAGATCTGTCATCTGAATGATATGGGTTTCAGATGATATAATTTTACGTTTCAGATGATATAAAATCTTCTTCGTGAAAATCCATCTACTAGAACGGCGGTAACTGCGGTAAAATATCGCGGATTTATTTGCGTTTTCTGTGCATAATTTCCGTTTCAATAAATGACCTGTTACGGATTTTGTACTTTTGCGAAAAGAGAGCATTGAAATCTTCAGCCGAAAGAGATCACTTTATCTCAAAAATAGATTGGGTCATCCTTGGTTATTAATGGACCGCGCTGAAATCGGAAATTATTCGCGTTTTACGAGTTTTTGGGTACTTCAATGCAACATGTAGTACGTCAAATGAAATTTCGCAAAATAAATGTGGATTGGAAGATAAACTTCAGTACTTCCTGAATACCGCATGTGCATCAAATGATTTGGAGAATTACGCGATTTAGAGACAATTTAAAATGTATATTTCATACTATTATTTTATTTTAGGATTTATTCCTATTTATAAAACCCCAAGATTTATCGGAAGGGTCTTGATACAATCCGCAAGGTGTATACTTATACACAAAAAGTGATTATTTTTATATATGTAAATTTTTCGGCAAATTCGGGTAATGTAAACAATATTTTTAATAGAAAATTATACCCTCAGCCTTATGGCTAATTAGTGTGTATACACTTTCACACGGTGATAATGTGCATCATCGACCCCATGTTTCTTGGGACCAAATCCGTTTCAGAAAAATTTGATTTCATCCCATCTTATTATGTCTTCCAAACTTAGTTCAAGTCCGAATTTGGGGAATATCGGTCCATGCCTTCTGGTACCTCCCACACAGGGGCTACGGCTTATCCTAAATGCGGGCTATAGTTCACATATAGTCAGTGTTGCCAAAACTTTGTTGAGGAAAAATGCTAGATTTTGTTAAAAAAAAATGCTAGAAAGTGCTAAAAAATTTAAAAAAGTGCCAGAAAAAAGTGCTAAAAATTTCTAGAACAAAATTATTAATATTTAATAATGAAATATTCATCAGAAACCTCATTTATTCTTAACGGCTATTTGCTGTCAATTTTGCTTTGGAATTTTGCACATACGTTGGTACTACTCCCATGAGATTTGGTATTGGAAATGGAATATATCGGTCTTTTTGGGTACACCATACCCCAATATTTGTTTTTTTAAGCTTTTGGGCAAATTTTCAACTTAAATTTCTGTATATTTGTATTTTGTGTTCTCCCTGGATATATAGACTTCTTACTAGAACTTATCAATATTGGTCCACTTTTCAGGGTAGCCCTCATCAATTGCATTGGTTTTAATTTGATTGATTAAATTTCTTTGAGTAAAAAATCTCCTTATCAAAAATTATTAATATGGGTCCATATTTAGGGGTAGCCCCCAGAGAGCGGTACCCTCCCCATTATTCGACATTCTGGGGACGTCGGACACGCAACCGAATTGACTAAATTTTTTATATTTTTTGTTTTGATGGGGTTTGAAATCTTCCTACTAAAATATAAATACTAATACTGTCCAAATTTGGTTAATGTAAATACCTGTAATTATACATTGCGTACATATATGAATACAATTATCAATTTTTGTCCTATTTGCGTACTTTTAAGGGTTTATAATGTCTTTCCCAACATCGACTTTAATATAAAAAAAATAATATTTGCCGGAATTTTTCTAGTTGGTCCTTATTCTAGCACAATCCCAGTACGATCGCCTTTTCTGTAATCTAAAGTGGTTATAACTTGGTATTCGGGATTCCCGCTAAATAGAAAATTTGTTTTCGGAAAGTTCCGACATATTTCATGTTCATTATTTTTACATCGCTCTCATTCAATGTACAATTTAATTTGGTTTATCATTTTCCCAAATAAACGATCTACCAGCAGACAGTGTCATAGTCACCACAGAAGTACCCGACCATTTTTTAAGAAATTTGGAATACACGGCATATTCTGGATAGCATTGGAAAATCAAATTCACCGCATGAAACATAGCAAAAATGCAATGCGTAAATATGAAATCGAACAAGTGAAAAGGCGTTAAGTTCGGCCGGGCCGAACTTTGGATACCCTCCACCATAGATATACTGACAGTTAATAGAAATGAAAATATAGAGAAAATACCAAAAAGTGGACCTATACCGACATTTCAAAAAACGGATTATGTAAGTCATAATGTTAACCATAATACAAATTTCAGAATTTTATAATGGATAATTATACCCTCAGCCTAATGGCTAATGAGGGTGCATACACTTTAACACGGTGAAAATGTGCCTCATCGAAATATTGGTTCTAGAAATTTAGATTTCATCCAAACTTTGCCCATCTTATTATTTCTTCCAAACATAGTTCAAATTCGAAGATAGTTAATATCGGCCCACTCCCTCTGGAACCTCCACATAGGGGCTAGGTCTAAATGCGGATAGAGTTCATTATCGAACCTTACTAATCTAATTTTTTATCTCGCTATCCTCCGCAGGTGAAATGATTACAACAGAGTCTTAGAACCAAACTCAAAACGCGGAAAAAATCAGATAACTATTTTAATATAAAAAATGGGGTTATATGGGGACTATCCCAAAAAGGGGACGAATATTAAACATTTTTGGTAGGGAGATTTGCTACCATATACGACTACAAAATACCAAATTGCAGCGAATTCGGTTGAAAAACGCGCTCAAGAACCTCAAAATACCGAAAATTAGGGGTACCCTTAAATGGGGGCTATCCGAATAAATGGACCTATGTTTATAAGTTTTTGTGGAGAGATTTAGTACTTATTAAGAACTCAAAATACTAAATTACAGCCAATTACAGCCAAAATACGATCAAAATCCCCAAAATACTGAAAATTAGGATGTACAGTTATATGGGGTGCTACCAGAAAAAGTGGACCAATATTTATAATTTTTTGTGGGGACATTTAGTACCCAATAAGAACTGAATGTTTCAATTTTCAGCGTATCCGGTTGAAAAACGCGCTCAAGAACCCCAAAATACCGAAATTTGGGGGGTACTGTTATATGGGAGCTATGCCTAAACGTGGACCGATTTATCCCATCTTCGAACTTGACCTGCCTGCAGATTAAAGACAAACCTATGTAAAATTTGAGCACCCTATCTCAATTCCTTTAGAAGATAGCATGATTACAACAGACGGACGGACATGGCTAGATCGTCTTAGAATTTTACCCTGATCAAGAATATATATACTTTATAAGATCGGAAATTAATATTTCGATAAGTTACAAACGGAATGACAAAATTAATATACCCTCCATACTATGGTGGAGGGTATAAACACGGGATTTTTTTTTTTTGATTGAAACCAAAATTGTAAAAAAATCCTAAGAAATAAAAAAAAAAAATGCTAAAAAAAGTGCTAGGTGCTAGACCAATTTTTTTGGTGCTAAACGAGTTCAAAAAGTGCTAAATCTAGCACTAAAAGTGCTAAATTGGCAACACTGCATATAGTTCATTATCGAACCGTACGTTCTAGTTTTTTTATCTCGATATCCTTCGCAGGTGAAATGATTACAACAGAGTGTTAGAACCAAACCCAAACCGCGGAAAAATCAGATAATTATATTAATATAAAAAATGGGGTTATATGGGGACTACGCCTAAAAGGGGTTGACTATTAATAATTTTTGGTAGGGAGATTTGTTTCCATATACGGCTACAAAATATCAAATTTCAGTGATTTCGGTTGAAAAACGCGCTCAAGAACCTCCAAATGCCGAAATTTGGGGGTACCTTATATGGGAGCTACCAGAATAAATGGACTTATATTTATCATTTTTAGTGGAGATATTTGGTACCCAATAAAAACCCAATTTATCAAATTTCAACGAATTCGGTTAAAAACGCACTCAAGAACCCCAAAATACCGAAAATTGGGGGTACCCTTATATGGGGGGCTACCAGAAAAAATGGATCTATATTCATAATTTTTTGTGGAGTGACTTGGAACCTATTTAGAACTCAAAGTACTAAATTACAGCCAATTCGGTGGAAAAATACGTCCAAAACCCCCAAAATACTGAAAATTAGGAGGTACCGTTATATGGGGGCTACCAGAAAAAGTGGACCTATATTTATAATTTTTTGTGGCGACATTTAGTACCCAATAAGAACTCAATGTACCAAATTGGTTGAAAAACGCGCTCAAGAACCCAAAAATACCGACAATTTGGGGGTACCCTTATATGGGAGCTATGCCTAAATGTGGACCGATATATCCCATCTTCGAAATTGACCTGCCTGCAGATAAAAGACAACCTTATTCAAAATTTCAGCACCCTAGCTAAATTCCTTCGGAAGATATCGTGATTAAAACATACGGACAGACGGACATGACTAGATCGTCTTAGAATTTTACCCTGATCAAGAATATATACTTTATGCGGTTGGTAATGAATATTTCGGTGAGTTACAAACGGAATGACAAAATTAATATACCCTCCATACTATGGTGGAGGGTATAAAAATTGACAATATTGCCCATATATATTTTTTTATTCATACAAATTAAGCTATTATGGAATATTATAATTTTCTGTTTTTTTTTTATTAAATTATTATACTTTATGATTTCAGACTGACTTTATGAAATAAATATATCTCCAGCAATATATTGACAATAGAAAGTTGTTCTATTTTTCTGAAACCAAACTTCATTAGAAACTTAAATTTTAAAATCAAAAGTCAATACCATATAATTTTTATTTGTCCCGCAGTGACCTGGAGTAAATTTTACATTTACATTACTTCTAGCAGTGCTCTAAATTTTCAGGTTGATTTCTTTTTCATTACCTGAAATTTATGTCATTGTTACTATTTTGTTTTTTTTTTTCGTTTCGAAAGTTAACTAAAGTTTATTCTTTGCCCTCGGCCGGTCGGTGTAAAACTTTCTAAGTTGTAAAAATGTAAAATGCATTTAAATCAGTCTATAAACGAAGAAGTAAAAAAAAAACTACAACAAAATAGCTCAGTTAGTCAAATGAGCAGAAGAAATGAGTAAATCAGAAAAAAAGGTTTTGTGGGTTTGTTTACGATCACCTGTCAGCTACAAGCTTAAATTGTCAACTATGTAGACGTCGTCATCGTCATCATCTTCGTTGTCTTTCAAGTCACTTCTTGTGGGCCTACCATGACATGGCTCGGCATTCGGTCAGACAGACAAGAGAGTTCAAAAGCACTGTTCGCACATAAAACAATGTTGTTTACAAACTTTCTTTGACGAAACAAAAAGTGAACTGAACTGAAATTAAAAAAAAAAAAAAAATACAAAAATAACAAATAAAATATTTAAACAACAATGCCAATAACTCTTATTTGAAGAAAGTGATGTTTCCTTTCTTGGTTTGTTGTTTGCTTTTTTATATTTATTTATGTGTGTGGGAAAAGGGTGAAACCATTTTGGACATTCTAATATATCTAAAGTAAGTTTAACCAGTAAGGAAAGTAGTAAAGTCGGACTGGGCCGACTATATGATACCCTTCACCACTTTGGGTATATTCTGCATATGTATCCTAACAGACGTCGCGTTTTTGTTATATATCTATATCTAAACCGATTTCGGGGAAACTTGCCAGAGACTAATTTATATTTTTTAGTACGTTGTGTCAATCGGCCTAGCTATGGATCTTTTTCACGAAGCTTAGCAACATCATTCTAGACTTAATTCATACCTATACCAAAATTCGTGCAAATCGAAAGATATATAGGGATATATATGGTGCACCAATTACATAAAATCGGACGAAAATAAATATATATAAGAGCTATATCTAAATCTGAACTGATTTTCACAAAATTTAGCACACGTCGTTCTAGACTTAATTCAGTACGCTATGACAAATTTCGTGCAAATCAAATGATTTTCATAGACTTTGGTGCACCAATTACCTAAAATCGGATAAAAATATATATGGGAGCTATATCTAGATCTGAACCGATTTTCAAGAAACTTTTCACACATCATTCTAGACTTAATTCAGTACGCTTAGCCAAAATTCGTGCAAATGAAAATATTTCCAAGGACTTTGGTGCACTGTTTACCTAAAATCGGGCGAAACTATATATAGGAGCTATATCTAAATGAAACTTAGCACATATTATTACAGACGCAATTCAGTACGCTATGCAAAATTTCGTGTAAATCGAAAGATTTGAACCGATTACCTTAAAACGTATGAAAATATATATATAGTCTTAAATCAGAACGCTATGCCAAAATTCGTGCAAATCAAAAGATTTCCAGGGACTATAGTGGACTATTTATCTAAAATCGAGCGAAATTATACATGGGAGCTATATCTAAATCTGAACCGATTTTTACGAAACTTTTTACACATTATTCTAGATATAATTCAGTACGCTATGGCAAATTTCGTGCAAATCGAAAGATATATAGGGACTTTGGTACACAATTTACCCTAAATCGGACGAAGATATATATGGGAGCTATATCTAAATCTGAACCGATTTTTCGTCCTTAGGCCAAACAAATGAGCTGTGCCAAATTTCATCCAATTTGGATCATAAATGCGACCTGTACTTTTTTACAATTTAACAATGGACAGACAGACGGACGGACGGACATGCATAAATCGACTCTGAAAGTGATTCTATGCATATTCTCTAAAGGAACCATGGGTCTTTTTCGATTATTTTTGCCTGTTACAAACATATGCACAAAGACATAATACCCTGTACCACAGTGTGGTGAAGGGTATAAAAATGATGGATTATAAATAAAATAGGAAATTTGTCAACAGAGTAATTTCGAGTCCAACTTAAAGGGCGATGTCCCTTTCAGATCGATAAATAAAAACAGCAACTTCTTCCAAAGATTGAAAAAAAATATTAATACTCTCTTCAGGTAATGATATTTTCTAAGAACGCAAAAGTTTTTAATAATTACATTTTACAAAAGACCTATTTTGTAAATTTCAAAAATCTATCACTCCAAAAAATATCACCCTTCCTTCCACACACACAGTCATAACTTTAAACTCAAATCTTTTTTAGGTCATAAACTTGACAATTATTGCAGATAAATACGATATTTTGTGTAAGAGGTCAGCAAACCTTTGTATGAATGAATTTTGTCTGAGAGGATGGTTTGGAAAATTTGGTTTTCAAATTTAACTGGTAAAGTTGTAGGGAGTGTTATTATTCACATATGTTTTTAAATATTATTGCCCATTTACAATGAGAAAGTTTCATAAATTTCGAAAAACACTTTTCGTTTAGAGTTTATTACAACAAATTACAATTCAAAATATATATCAACATAATGTAAATAAAAATAATTTCTAAAGAATATTCAAGAATATTTGTTCAAGGGTCATTCCTACAAGGCGTGGATTTTTAAAGACTTTTTTCAAGGGTCATTCCTACAAGGGGTGGATTTTTAAAGAAGACGATTTTTTCAAGGGTCATTCCTACAAGGCGTGGATTTTTAAAGAAGACTTTTTTCAAGGGTCATTCTTACAAGGCGTGGATTTTTAAAGAAGACATTTTTTCAAGGGTCATTCCTACAAGGCGTGGATTTTTAAAGAAGACTTTTTTCAAGGGTCATTCTTACAAGGCGTGGATTTTTAAAGAAGACTTTTTTCAAGGGTCATTCCTACAAGGCGTGGATTTTTAAAGAAGACTTTTTTCAAGGGTCATTCCTACAAGGCGTGGATTTTTAAAGAAGACTTTTTTCAAGGGTCATTCCTACAAGGCGTGGATTTTTAAAGAAGACTTTTTTCAAGGGTCATTCCTACAAGGCGTGGATTTTTAAAAAATATTTTTTCAAGGGTCATTCCTACAAGGCGTGGATTTTTAAAGAAGACGATTTTTTCAAGGGTCATTCCTACAAGGCGTGGATTTTTAAAGAAGACTTTTTTCAAGGGTCATTCTTACAAGGCGTGGATTTTTAAAGAATATTTTTTCAAGGGTCATTCCTACAAGGCGTGGATTTTTAAAGAAGACGATTTTTTCAAGGGTCATTCCTACAAGGCGTGGATTTTTAAAGAAGACTTTTTTCAAGGGTCATTCTTACAAGGCGTGGATTTTTAAAGAATATTTTTTCAAGGGTCATTCCTACAAGGCGTGGATTTTTAAAGAAGACGATTTTTTCAAGGGTCATTCCTACAAGGCGTGGATTTTTAAAGAAGACTTTTTTCAAGGGTCATTCCTACAAGGCGTGGATTTTTAAAGAAGACTTTTTTCAAGGGTCATTCCTACAAGGCGTGGATTTTTAAAGAAGACTTTTTTCAAGGGTCATTCCTACAAGGCGTGGATTTTTAAAGAAGACTTTTTTCAAGGGTCATTCCTACAAGGCGTGGATTTTTAAAGAAGACTTTTTTCAAGGGTCATTCCTACAAGGCGTGGATTTTTAAAGAAGACTTTTTTCAAGGGTCATTCCTACAAGGCGTGGATTTTTAAAGAAGACTTTTTCAAGGGTCATTCCTACAAGGCGTGGATTTTTCACTTTTTTCAAGGGTCATTCCTACAAGGCGTGGATTTTTAAAGAAGACTTTTTTCAAGGGTCATTCCTACAAGGCGTGGATTTTTAAAGAAGACTTTTTTCAAGGGTCATTCCTACAAGGCGTGGATTTTTAAAGAAGACTTTTTTCAAGGGTCATTCCTACAAGGCGTGGATTTTTAAAGAAGACTTTTTTCAAGGGTCATTCCTACAAGGCGTGGATTTTTAAAGAAGACTTTTTTCAAGGGTCATTCCTACAAGGCGTGGATTTTTAAAGAAGACTTTTTTCAAGGGTCATTCCTACAAGGCGTGGATTTTTAAAGAAGACTTTTTTCAAGGGTCATTCCTACAAGGCGTGGATTTTTAAAGAAGACTTTTTTCAAGGGTCATTCCTACAAGGCGTGGATTTTTAAAGAAGACTTTTTTCAAGGGTCATTCCTACAAGGCGTGGATTTTTAAAGAAGACTTTTTTCAAGGGTCATTCCTACAAGGCGTGGATTTTTAAAGAAGACTTTTTTCAAGGGTCATTCCTACAAGGCGTGGATTTTTAAAGAAGACTTTTTTCAAGGGTCATTCCTACAAGGCGTGGATTTTTAAAGAAGACTTTTTTCAAGGGTCATTCCTACAAGGCGTGGATTTTTAAAGAAGACTTTTTTCAAGGGTCATTCCTACAAGGCGTGGATTTTTAAAGAAGACTTTTTTCAAGGGTCATTCCTACAAGGCGTGGATTTTTAAAGAAGACTTTTTTCAAGGGTCATTCCTACAAGGCGTGGATTTTTAAAGAAGACTTTTTTCAAGGGTCATTCCTACAAGGCGTGGATTTTTAAAGAAGACTTTTTTCAAGGGTCATTCCTACAAGGCGTGGATTTTTAAAGAAGACTTTTTTCAAGGGTCATTCCTACAAGGCGTGGATTTTTAAAGAAGACTTTTTTCAAGGGTCATTCCTACAAGGCGTGGATTTTTAAAGAAGACTTTTTTCAAGGGTCATTCCTACAAGGCGTGGATTTTTAAAGAAGACTTTTTTCAAGGGTCATTCCTACAAGGCGTGGATTTTTAAAGAAGACTTTTTTCAAGGGTCATTCCTACAAGGCGTGGATTTTTAAAGAAGACTTTTTTCAAGGGTCATTCCTACAAGGCGTGGATTTTTAAAGAAGACTTTTTTCAAGGGTCATTCCTACAAGGCGTGGATTTTTAAAGAAGACTTTTTTCAAGGGTCATTCCTACAAGGCGTGGATTTTTAAAGAAGACTTTTTTCAAGGGTCATTCCTACAAGGCGTGGATTTTTAAAGAAGACTTTTTTCAAGGGTCATTCCTACAAGGCGTGGATTTTTAAAGAAGACTTTTTTCAAGGGTCATTCCTACAAGGCGTGGATTTTTAAAGAAGACTTTTTTCAAGGGTCATTCCTACAAGGCGTGGATTTTTAAAGAAGACTTTTTTCAAGGGTCATTCCTACAAGGCGTGGATTTTTAAAGAAGACTTTTTTCAAGGGTCATTCCTACAAGGCGTGGATTTTTAAAGAAGACTTTTTTCAAGGGTCATTCCTACAAGGCGTGGATTTTTAAAGAAGACTTTTTTCAAGGGTCATTCCTACAAGGCGTGGATTTTTAAAGAAGACTTTTTTCAAGGGTCATTCCTACAAGGCGTGGATTTTTAAAGAAGACTTTTTTCAAGGGTCATTCCTACAAGGCGTGGATTTTTAAAGAAGACTTTTTTCAAGGGTCATTCCTACAAGGCGTGGATTTTTAAAGAAGACTTTTTTCAAGGGTCATTCCTACAAGGCGTGGATTTTTAAAGAAGACTTTTTTCAAGGGTCATTCCTACAAGGCGTGGATTTTTAAAGAAGACTTTTTTCAAGGGTCATTCCTACAAGGCGTGGATTTTTAAAGAAGACTTTTTTCAAGGGTCATTCATACAAGACGTGGATTTTTTAATGAATAGTTTTTCAAGAGTCATTCATACAAGACGTGGATTTTTTAAAGGATATTTCCTAAGGGTCTTGAAAAATATTTTAAAATAAATTTTAAATAGTTTTTAGTTATTTGTTTAACAACTTTACCCGCGCTACATAACATTCGTTATCATTGTAACGGACCACTCTTGACATTTAACTGACAGCTGATGTACTTCTCTCCTTCTCGCGTACATCACTATCAAAAGTAGCAGCAAAGTGTAATGCCTTGATGGCAAGGAGTATTTGACCATCTATTCATCTAGCTATCTGTCTATCTGAATGGCTGACTGACTGACGGACTGTCGGCTAAACTGTGTTGTTAAAGCTTCTGTTAGACATGGCCAACAAATAGTTAACAGCTATAACAATAATAACAACTACAACAACACCAGTTATAACCAAAACAATTTTATCGACCAAAGTTAACATAGGAAAAATACCTTGCCAGGCATATTGATTAGTAGGAGCACATGTTATGTTGTTGTACAAGTATTCTTAACAAAAAATTATGGCTTTTGATTTGTTGTTGACCAGTATGGAGACCGATATGCAAATTTAATTTGATTTGTTTACCTATAAAAAGAAGTAACGGTTAGAAGATCTGCAGGTGCCACCTCTGTACGCCTGGATTATTATAAAGGCAAAGGTAAATTAGTCCACAACATTCACCTAAAAAACCCACGCCTTATTTGGATCTTGAAAATATATTCTTTAAAAAATCCATGCCTTGTATGGCCCTTGAAAAAATATTCTTTAAAAATCTAATAACTTTTATATGTACCTGCTACCAAAAAATGTACTTACCAATTACCAATTGGCCATGTTAGTTACATTCTGTAAAGAAAAAAATAAAAAAGGCACCATCATTAAAAAATGTTGGCTTCAAACAGGAACAGCTTTCAAAATCATGCTAAATGATGAGCTGTAATAAAGAAATAGATTTGGAGGCGTGGGTCTTAACTGAAATTGATAAAGTGATGTTTTTCTTATTAATGATGACTACACCACAGAAATCACCAAAGAAGAATTTAGAACAAAAACAGCAAAGCGGCCACAGAGAAGTTTGTAACCATGGCTAAGCAGATGAAAAAACCTACAAGTGACGATGACGAAGTCACCGTCTTCCTTCATTTATTTCGCTTAAGACTTAAGATAAAACGAAGAAAACGCCTTAGAACTTTGGGCGTTGGACAAACCACAAAAAAAAAAAAAAAAATAAATGTGAAAGAAAATTGTTAGCGCCACAGGCATTAAATGCACCACAGAAAAAAAAGGTTCATTATGAAAGTTCAACACCATCGGAAGAAAAAAGGTAGCGCCTACCCATCCATCCAACATCCACCCATTGCTCATTTGAAATAAGTGGGCTTGGACGACCGACCTGTTTTAAGTTTGAAAAAAATGAAAAGCAGTTTGTAATTTTCTGATTTGATAAATTGTATTAATCACCTTGAAATACAGCCAGCCCAGGCAACAAGTTGGTAATTTAAGGAGTGCAAGAAGGGGAAGAACGACAAGTTAGAATATGATCATAAAAAATGGTAACTTGTCGATGTTGTTGGTACAAGTAATAATGTTAAACAGTTTAATTTTTATATACTTTTTTCATATCAGAAATTGGAGGAAAATCTAGAAAGCATATTTCTACTAGAAAATTTTTTCGGAGAAACCAAAGGGTTATCAGTGGCACTTTGTAGAATACTTGGCGGTTTACGAAAAGGACTGGATATAAAAGGTGGACAAAAATATTCTTCGTTGAATTTTTCTGAAATATGTCACCTTAAAATATCCTGTAATACCCTCCAACAAGGATATACATATCTTTATGATATGTTTGGAACGTCAGCATCCTGTGTTCCGCGCACAAAGAAGGAGACAAGACGATAGTTCACAAACTATAGAAGAATTATTTTCATTAATCACATTTAAAGTGCTATCCACCGTGCTTTGTGATAGCATGGGTCAATGACATTATTGGACCATACCAATGCGGCTTCAGACCTAGCCAATTCACCATAGACAAGACATTTACTCTGCGCCAAATCCTGGAAAAGATGCCAGGCCAAAGTTACACACTACAAGACGGCAGTACTCCAGTGCTGTTATATGGATCTGAAGCATTGGTACTTGAGCAAGCAGATGAGGCAGCTCTTTTAGTGTTTGAGAGAAAAATTCTCCCAAAAGACTGTGGGCCGATCTGCGTTGTCAGTGAATATCGCCGAATGAATCTTGAGTTGTACCATCTATTCTAAAACATTGACATTGTCAGACGTATCGAGCTGCAGCGACTATGTTGGCTAGGTCATGTTGTGAGAATGAGGATGCCCCAGCTCAAAAGGCATATAAAAGCTGGTTTACGCAGAAGGCCACGAATTTGATGGAAAGATCAAGTGGAAGACAACATTTTGGAACATGGTCTTTCAAATTAGAAGAGCTGCGCACAAGACCAACGCGTCTGGAAATATGTTTTAAGCTCGGCTTATGGAACAGAAACGATATTTTCAATCGTTATTTTTTTAATCCTATAAGACACACGTGACCGGTATATACCAAAAACATATATATATATATACATATATATATATATATATATATACATATATATATATATATATAACATTCCTATCCGATGTTAAACTTTCGGATCGAGCAATATCAACACTTATTTGTTATATTGTATATGACATTTACATTGTAAAATCCATATGCGAATTTTGCACCACCAATGCATAGGTCGGTAAGATTGTCTGAAATAAAGACACAATGACTAGAGTAACCGCGGTTGTAAACAAGAGCTACAGTAGGGGGAGAGACTGGAACGGTACAAAAACAAAAAACATGGTGGTGTTTTTTCTTGGAAGAAATAGATTTGTTTTTGTCCAAAGAGACTTACTTACTCAGCTGGCTTGTTACAGAACGGTTGTTCCATAAGCCGAGCTTAAAAAAGATTTCCAAGCTCGTCGGTCTTGTGCGCAAGTCCACCAATTTGGAAGACCAAGTTCCAAGATGTTGTTTTCTACTTGGTCTTTCCATCTAATTCGTGGCCTTCCCCCTTTTACGGGAACCATCAGTAGGCTCATTTATATATGCCTTTTGAGCTGGGGCATTTTCATTCATCCGCACAACATGGCCTAGCCACCGTAGTCGCTGCAGCTCAATACGACTGACTATGTCGATGTCCGCGTATAAATTGTAAAGCTCGTGGTTCATTCGACGCCGATATTCACCGTTGACACAGATCGGCCCATAGATCTTCCGGAGAACTTTCCTCACAAACACTCCAAGAGCTGCTTCATCTGCTTGCGCAAGTACACATGCTTCAGATCCATATAATAGCACGGGTAGTATCAGCGTCTTGTAGAGTGTGAGTTTGGTCTGGCGGGAGGTGGCCGTGTTTCTAAATTGCTTACTTAGACCATTGTAGCATCTGTTGGCCATCACAATCCTTCCCCGAATTTCAAAACTGATGTCATTCGTTTTATTTATGGCGGTACCGAGGT
>NW_026883052.1:0-45410 GCF_032173495.1 Musca vetustissima
ATCGACTGGAAATATAAAAGCAGCTACTATGATTAATAAACGTAGTTCTATGTGGTACAAAAAGTCACCAAATTTTAAAAAGCTGTGTCAAAATATACACAATTGTTTTTGTACTCAAAATGACCGCCTTCGGCAATCTAGTGTTAAAAAATTAGAACGTTAGGTTCGATAATGAACTATAGTCGCATTTAGACCTAGCCCCTGTGTGGAGGTTCCAGAAGGAGTGGGCCGATATTCCCAATCTTCGAATTTGAACTAAGTTTGGATGAAATCTAAATTTTCTGAAACGGATTTGGTCCAAAGAAACATGGGGTCTAGAACCAATATTTCGATGTATCAAAGTGTATACACCGTCATTAGCCATAAGGCCGAGTGTATACATATTCATTAAAAATTGCTGAAATTTGTATTTGGTGTACATTATGGTTTACGTAATCAGTTTATAGAAACGTCACTTTTTGGTATGTTCCCTTTATTTTCATTTCAAGTACCTGTCAGTATATATATGGTGGAGGGTATCCAAAAAGTTTTTCACTTGTTTGTTCTTTTTTACTAATGAAATTAGCATTTCTGCCGTTGTCTAACGAACGAAAAAAAATATTTGGCAATGCAATTAATTGAAGAATACATATATTAATAACTCTACATAATTAAATGTTCCTTGTAATTAAAATATTTTCTAAATGTCACCTAGAATGTAACCTTCAGATAATTTCAAGTGTAGAGCAATGGGCCAAAAGGATTGGTCCAATCCAAAAATAATGATTAAAGTAAGTAAAAATTATTACGATGAGTCAATTTGGATTCGGAGTTAACTTAACAAAAGATTTATTTACTGGAAGAAAAATAAATCCTTTGTATTTTGAAGCTGCAGTTTGCTATTTTGGGTGCTCACTGCCCAGAAAATCTTCCTAATAAAATTATCAATATTGCTTCACTTTTTAGGATGCTAAAGTATATACATATATACTTGATCAGCGTAAAATTCTATGACGGCTTAGCAATGTCCATCTGTCTGTTGTAATCACTAAACGAATTTAGATAGATCGCCAAATATTGTCTGCGGGTAAATCAAGTTCGAAGATGGTCAATATCGGTCCACGTTTATATATACTCATATATACCCATATAAATATACGCCCCAATTTTCGGTATTTTGGCGCGTTTTTCAACTTAATTCGCTGAAATTTGGTAGTTCACTTTCCATTGGGTAGAGCACTACTCCAAACTCCCAAGATTTGTCCGATATAGACGAAATTTCGCATGGCATATTAAAGTGAATTTTATTGATGTGTAATCTGATTTAGATATAATTGTCATACATGATTTTGTACAATTTTGTGTAAATGGTGCAGTTTTTATACCCACACTGTGGTACAGGGTATTATGTCTTTGTGCATATGTTTGTAACAGGCAAAAGGAAACGAGATAGACCCATGGTTCCTTTTGAGAATATGCATAGAATCACTTTTTAAGTCGATTTAAGCATGTCCGTCCGTCCGTCTGTCCATGTATTTTTGTGAGCAAAGTACAGGTCGCATTTATAATCCGATTTGGATGAAATTTGGCACAGCTCATTTGTTTGGCCCAAGGACGAACCCTATTGAAATTGGGAAAAATCGGTTCAGATTTAGATATAGCTTCCATATATATTTTCGTCCGATTTAATGTAAATGGTGTACCAAAGTCCCTATATATCTTTCGATTTGCACGAAATTTGGTATAACGTACTGAATTGGGCTTAGAGTGATGTCTGCCAAATTTCGTGAAAATCGGTCCAGATTTAGATATAGCTCCCATATATAGTTTCGTCCGATTTCATGTAAATGGTGCACAAAAATCCTTATATATCTTTCGATTTGCACGAAATTTGGCATAACGTACTGAATTGAACCTAGAATGATGCATGCCAAGTTTCGTGAAAATAGGCCCAGATTTAGATATAGCTCCCATATATAGTTTCGTCCGATTTCATGTAAATTGTGCACCAAAGTCCCTACATATCTTTCGATTTGCAAGAATTTTGGAATAACGTACTGAATTGAGCATAGAGTGATGTCTGCCAAGTTTCGTGAAAATCGGTTCAGATTTAGATATAGTTCCCATATATAGTTTCGTCCGATTTCAAGTAAATGGTGCACCAAAGTCCCTATATATCTTTCGATTTGCACGAAATTTGGCATAACGTACTGAATTGAGCCTAGAGTGATGTCTGCCAAGTTTCATGAAAATCGGTCCAGATTTAGATATAGCTACCATATATAGTTTCGTCCGATTTCATGTAAATTGTGCACCAAAGTCCCTATATATCATTCGATTTGCACGAAATTTGGCATAACGTACTGAATTGAGAATAGAGTGATGTCTGCCAAGTTTCGTGAAAATCGGTCCAAATTTAGATGTATCTCCCATATATAGTTTCGTCCGATTTCATGTAAATGGTGCACCAAAGTCCCTATATATCTTTCGATTTGCACGAAAATTGACATAACGTACTGAATTGAGCCTAGAATGATATCTGGTATGTTTCGTGAAAATCGGTCCATATTTAGATATAGCTCCCATATATATTTTCGTCCGATTTAATGTAAATTGTGCACCACATGTATCCTTCGATTGGCACAAATTTTGGCATAGCGTTCTGAATTGATGCTGGAATGATGTGTGCTGGGTTTCGTGAAAATCGATTCAGGTCTATATATATATATATTCGTATATATATATTCGTATATATATATTTTCGTCCGATTTAATCTAAATAATGTACCAAGTTCTTATGTTGCATAGCGTTTTTAATTTAATCCAGAATAATGTGTGCCAAGTTTAGTGAAAATCGGTTGAGATTTAGATATAGCTCCTTATATTATAGATTGATTTTAAGTAATTGACACACCAAGGAACCAATATATGGCTGATAGGAACAAAACGTACTGAAATTAGTATAACCTAACCTGTGACAAGTTTCGTTGAAATCGGTTCATATTTAGATATAGTTTCCATATATAAGTAAATTGTGCATCAAACTCCTAATATTTGTTAGATTGACATCAAATTTTGCACAACGTACAAAATTGAGCATAGAATAACGTAGTTGGGTTTTCTAGAAGTACAGACCTAGCTCAACGGATGAACTATTGACATTTGTTTGAAGTCGATTTACATACTTTTGTTCCATTGTAACAAACGAATGACATATTTATGGATAGATCTAGGTCGTGATAATAGTCCTGTTTAATATACCCATAGTGGTGAAGGGTATCATATAGTCGGCCCCGTCCGACTTTACTACTTTCCTTACTGGTTTTCTATTCAGATACAATTTTTTGATTGGTACATATTTACATATCACTTTCATACATAGTTTTGCTCGAATGCATAGAAATGGTACACCAAATATGCTCGATTGACATGATTTCAGAATGAAAAGTTTATGGGTTGACCCAATTTGGTATATATATCTATGTAGATCATATATCAAATTTAGTGCGATTCCAAATCGATTGCACCCTAAAAATGCTATGTCTTTTATATCGACAGGGCATTGTACGTATGATCTCTCTTGTATGTACCCAAAGTGGTGATGGGTATCATATAGTCGGCCCTGTCCGACTTTTGGACTTACTGTTTTTTTTATTAAGCAAAACAATAACTCTATCTTGTTTACATGTATGTTTTTGTATAGAATTTGCGGTCAAGGTAAATATAAACACACTTTGTTTTATGTCGTCTCAATCTTTTATCTTTGGCTTTGAAGATGAACAAATCCTTAAAGTCTATGTCAATGTGAGTAACGTTACATGAAGCCTTTCGAGTGCAACATAATGTTTGGTGATGGATGATTGCGGTTTTTTTTGTTTTCGTAACGTATTTGCATGTAAGTGTGTGTGTATATTTGTCAAAATGTAAATTTGTCTGATAACAAAAATGTTCTTTATATTGTAAGCACAAATACTTTTCTAAAAGACGACAAAAAAGAAACAATTCACTTTGTGACACATAAAACCGTAATAAATCAAATGGATTTATATATGTACATAAAGTGTTGTAATTGTGGTTGTAACATTATTCCTTGTGTACTTGTTTTAGTAGTTGTACACATTTCAATAGCAGAATAACAAGAAAATTATTTCTTGTTTGTAAGGTGTTTCATGTTATTAATGGTTAAATTAATGAATTTATATTAAACATGCCAAAATATAAATAAGACACCAGCAAAACTGAGTGTATAACATTTCTGATGTCAATGAATTAACTGCAGAGATATACTGACTTGATATACTGACTCGAGTACATTCACCCAGCATATATTAATAATACCAAATTTTAATATTGCTGGCGTATCGGTACATTGAAGGTTGAAGACGCAACAGAAGTGTGTCATTACATTATTTAGGAAGTTTAGAGTTATCAGCATATCCATCATGCCATAGCTCAAAAAATGTACCTGTGGTTCTGGGGTCACAATGTAAAAGGCCAATGGCTTTCGTCTACATAAGGAATTTTCCACCCACCAGATCATAAGCTCCATTTTGTTGTATAGTGTAATACTGTAGAAATATGACGATTTTAAGCTTTTTATCAATTTGGATACTCAATTATCTTTTTATGACATGCAGCAAATTTCAAATGTTGCTCACTTTTTTTTTGGTAAATATAACACGATGTGTAAAATCAATCGTATATTTTATTCGCTTCATATAGGTTAAGTTAGTCATGACTGAGTTAATCATGACAATTTTTTTATAAAACTGTAAATGATGATAGCATCTAGTCGAAGAGAATATCATAGCGTCAATTGCATATCTACAAAACAGCGTAACATTGAACATCCTTTCATCTTTACTGCATATTTTCATCGAATACACAAATCCACTTCATTGGCTTCCAACTTAAAAGTAAGAGACACAGCATCGTGTGTAGGATGTCTGGGGGTCCAGCGCATACCTTTGGAGTTGATAAAAGAATAGAGTGCGCTCCCTACTTTTTGTACGTTCCCTACTTTTCCACGCCAAATGTTAGTCAAAGATAGTTCGACTCCGGAATTCGGTAGTAAAATATTTATAATTTGGAGACGTTGTTCATTTGTGAACTTTAAATCTTCTAAATTTTTATTCGGAGATAACAAATGAAACATTTTACAGTAATAAAACTACAAACCATACAATACATAGAACAATTGGAAATTTACAAAAATGTCCTCTAATATTTGTTGTCAACTATGGTTCCAGGATTTCAAAATTTTAACACAATACAAAAAAAAAAAAAGAATTTAAAATTATTTTCACTTTTATCTTGTTTGTCTCTTGGATACTCGTAAAATTCGTATGAGTCCACGTGCAAGGCTTTTAGATGTTTCAAACAATTTCACAACATATGTAACTGATGTAACGTGGTTCAATTAAATTTAATAGTGGGTCATATGTCAAGATAAACCGTTGTAAATAAAGCTTGACACACACCATACTAGATTAAAGTTGGTGTCATTTGACAGGATTCGCCTGTTTCATATTTTATGAAATATTGTTATGGAATGTACTGAATTTACCACGACATTTCGTTCTAAGATTGCTTTGCCTAATTGTATCTCATTCGGATCAAAATTGCGACCTGTACTGTGTTTACAATTTAACATCAACAGACTGACAAACGACTCAGAAAGTGATTTTATGCTCATTCTCAAAAGAAACCATGTGTCTATCTCATTTCCTTTTGCCTGTTACAAAGATACCAACAATGACATAATACCCTGTACCACAGTGTGGTAAATGGTACAATTAGGATAATTAATTGGAAATTCGAATCTTCAATGCGAAATTAAACCCACTTTGCTTGAAAAAATTTAAAATATTGGGCCTAACCTTTATTTGGGGATATGTACAACCATGGACTTGCATTGAAGTTTTTTATTCACCAGGAATTTGGAATCTGCTTCTTAAAAATTTGGTTTGGGTGGTTAAGTTCGGTTTAAAGATTTTATGATTGAAAGTATAATTCTCGAATTTCACTTAAGGGGACCCCCCATTCTCGGGGTCAAAATTGTTGTTGATATAATTCGAATCTACACTAATTAAACAATGTCCCTACAAAATTTCAAGTGAAAATCTCAAGAACTCTTGAAGATATATCCGATTTATTGTGTCAACATCAAGTGACGACTGAAGGGCTTCTTAAACTTTAAACGAGTTTTTCTCTAAACATTTTTTTGCGAATGGCGGGCACGATAACTCAAAAACTAATAATCCAATCGGTTCCAAATTTTGCAAGGCTTCTCTGGGAGTGTATAGCTCTCGTATGAACTAGGATAAAGCCAATCGGTGAAGATCTTCCTTATTCTTTAACTTGGTTTTTGGTAAAAAATCGGCGATTTTCCAAAAATATTTTTTCAAATGTCCACCATTTTGTTAAACAACACCGTTGGAATTTTCGGATTCCGATGTTCCATTGAGGAGTTATCATGCCCGCCATCAAAAATAAGGACTTTTCTTTAATTACAAAAAACAACAACAAAACAATAACAAAATTTTTTTGTAAATTATTTTTCTTCTCTTTTAAATCTTCCCTTAATTTGATGTTATGAAGTTTATGTTTTCTTCCTAGCTAGTCCAGCTTTTTATTTCTCTAAGTATAAAATGATTTTTTTTATACCCTACACAACTATGTTGTCAGGGTATTATAGCTTTGTGCAGCCCCAAAAGTTTGTAACGCCGCGAAATATTGGTCCTAGACCCACCTTTAAGTATACCGTCATATCTCGACTAGCTGAGTCGATCTAGACAGGTGTGTCCGTCCGTCCGTCTGTCCATTATAGTTTGTAAACACGCTGCAGGCCATAGTTATGGACCAATCTTCACAAAATTTTGAATGTAAGATGGGTTCTGGCCAATGAAGACCCCTATTGTTTTTGGGAAAGATCGTTTAATATTTAGGGAATGAAATGGACCAAATACTAAATTTTTGTCTGTTTTTCTGGTCGCTCCAGAGGCCGCAATAATGGCCGGAACATCGTGAAATTTTGCATGAAGAAGGGGATCGGGCCAAAGAATAATCATGCCTGTTTTGATAAAGATCGGTCAATATTTAGCGGGTCAAATGGACCCTGACTTTTGTGTGAAAAATGACAAAATTTGTATTCTATGGCGTATATATTTACTTCTGAAGGACATAGACCCAAGCAGTTGACAGTGTATCCAAGAGACCTTAAATTAATACCAATTATATCGTCGTATGTGCTCGGATGTGGATGTTACACCTAAATATTTACAGGTATCTCCATATTCGTATATTATTTAGTAACCCAGTATTATATAGAGAGCGGAAATATAGCGCTGATGGCTTTGAAATGTTCCATGAGGTTCCAGTTATGGTCAAGGACAATGCATATAATTTTCGGTGATGATCAGATAATAATTTTGGAATGAAGTGGACCGAAAACTTAATTATTGTGTTATTTTCGAGTAGATCTATAAACCACAAATGAAAGCCGAATATAACAACACAACCCACGGTGAAGGGAATCTGGACAATAGCTGTACTGAATACTCTTAATATTCGGAAAATATGTCAGTATGAGGAAGAGTTGCTGTTTACCACTAATCGGGCAAGAGGGTGAAAATATCGCGAAATATTGCCCACGCTCGGAATAAACATCCGCAGAAAATTTGAGTTCCGTGGTAGTTGTGTAGGGTATCGTATGGTCGGCCCCGCCCGACTATACTGCTCCGCTCTCTGGTTTATTTCTAAGTCCGTAATAATAATGTATATGGAATAAATATGTAATAACGTCTTTATTTGAAAATTCAATGATTTATTCCTTTTATTATTGTCTTGTCATTTTTATATCATTTAATATTTTTATTGTCAAATTAATATTCAATTATTATTTGCGGTAGATTTTCTCTTGTCGAAAGTGACAACATAATTTTCGAGCGAACAACAAAATAGTCCGCCCTATTCTAATGACATGAAAAATTGCGGTGATGTTCCAAATAAAAAGCTGTCAAATAAATAGATTTTTTCCAAAATAAAATAAATTTATAAAATAATTGTGTTGACATGCTTTTGATTTCAAAAATATAAATCGATTATATTGCAATTAGAAAAAAATGCTTATTTGTTAAGCATAATTATAATTCAGATCACACATCCTTGCAGTATATTATTATGGAAAAATACTCATGTTTGCGATGTTAAACTTATTTCTCGATTGGAAATATGAGCTCGTAGATATACGCTTTGCTATCTTGTTATCAATAATATCCACATACGCTTAAGATCTAGATACGAGTAATTTTGTAATATTCGCCCATCTCCCATACAAACAATTTTTATACCCTTCACCACATTGTGGTACAGGGTGTTATGTCTTTGTGCATATGTTTGTAAAAGGCAAAAGGAAACGAGATAGAAACATGGTTCCTTTTTAATTCGAATTGGATGAATTTTGGCCCAAGGACGAACCCTATTGAAATTGAGAAAAATTGGTTCAGATTTGGATATAGCTCCCGTATATATTTTCGTTCGAATTAAACTAAATGGTGCATCAAAGTACCTATATATCTTTCGATTTGCACGAAATTTGGCATAGTGTTCTAAATTAAGTCTATGGTGATGTTTGCTAAGATTCGTGAAAATCGTTTCAGATTTCGATATATATGTTCACCCGATTTTATGTAAATGGTGCACCAAAGTCCCTATATAACTTTCGATTGGCACGAAATTGGGCGTAGCTTATTGAATTAAGTCTAGAGCGGTGCGTTTTAAGATTCGTGAAAATCGGTTCAGATTTAGATATAGCTCCCATATATATTTTCGTCCGATTTTATGTAAATAGTGCATTTAACTCCTAATGTTTGTCTTATTAACACGAAATTGTGGACAACCTATAATATGAGACTTGAATGACGTTATTGCGTTTTGTTGAAATTGGTGCAGAGGCAGCCATAGCTTCCATATGTATTTAACACCAAAAGTAATGAATGATTACAACAGTCACTAACACCAAACATCAACAAAATTCTCTTTGACCGGGTGTCTGATTGAAATTAAATTTTTAACAGTGCTGCGTAGCGAATAGCTATTATTAATTTTGCTATAAATCATTTTCCATAAGCAGACGACTCCTAATCTGACCGAATGAAATTAAATTTATCGGCCTAGTCCGACTTTACTACTTTCCTTACTGGTTAATATTGATTAACATTTTAACATCAACCCAATAATTTTAGATATTTTGTCATCCTCATGGTGGAGGTTAAAACACTTAACATTGTTGTTAATTGTTTTATTCTTCAATTTGATAAGTATAATCCCAACAACCAAAGATTCTTTCCATGAAAAAAATATATTTCATACTTGATTTAAATATAATTTTATTAATGTAATAATCTCACCTTGAGTTTTGTTATTCATTGTTATTGTTAAAAGTTACATAGTTTATCTTCCTTTCTTCTTTTAATTTCCTAGAAACAACTAACTCTTGGAATTGAGCTGTTGCTGCCTTGCTGTAAACAAATTGAACTGTAATTACCTTTTCATATGCTCTGAGCCAATGAAACATTCATACAAAGCCATAAAACTTTTGCAAACAAGGTTTAAGAAAATGCAAATTAATTACCGAAATATGTGGAAAGCTTTTGGGAATGAAGTTAACAAAGAGGACAAGGTCTTTAACTGTGAGCTATGCACGTATTTTGGATATTTCACCATAAAATTGTGCAAACATCGAAGAAGTGCTTCTGCTTGCAACGAAAGGTGCAAAGTGTGAACGAAAGGACGTGTGTATAGATAGAGTCGCATATGTATCTATGCCAGTTTGTCTTAAATTAATTAAAGTTTGCTAATGCTAAACAATAATAATAATATTTTTGTTTTGGCAGGGTAACAAATTTAAAATAACAAATGCGATAGACTACTCACAGGAAAAACACACGCATATACGCCCAGAAAATATGAAACCAGTGAGCGGAGCAGTATAGTCGGACGGGGCCGACCATGCGATACCCTACACAACTACCACGAACTCTAACTTTCTGAGGATGTTTATTCCGAGTCTGAGTAATATTTCGTGATATTTGCCCCCTCTTGTCCGATTAGAGGTTAACAACACCTCTTCCTTACTTTTTTCGAATATTCAGTACCGTCCTTCTAATTACTTGTCCAGATTACCTTCACGGTGGGTTGTGTTGTGATTTTCGGATTATACTCTACTCGAAAACACACAAAAAATTATGTTTTCGGTCCATTTCATCCCAAAATTTTAATCTGATCATCACCGAAAATTGTAGGCGTTGTTCTTGACCATAACTGGAACTTCATGAAAAATTGTGGTAATGGGTTACTAAATAATATCTGAATACGTAAGCGCCTGTAAATATTTGACTGTAACTCCCACATCTGAGTAGATACATCACTATATTTGGTATCAATTTAAAGGCCAACCACTCCTCTTGGATATGCTATCAACTCCTGGGGTCTACGTCCTCCAGGAGTAAATATATATGCCATAGAATACAAATTTTGTCATTTTTCACACAAAAGTCAGGGTCCATTTGACCCGCTAAATATTGACCGATCTTTATCAAAACATGCATGCTTATTCTCTGGCCCGATCCCCTTCTCAATGGAAAATTTCACGATTTTCGGGCCATTATTGCGGCCTCTGGAGCGACCAGAAAAACCGACAAAAATTTAGTATTTGGTCCATTTCATCCCCTAAATATTAACTGATCTTTTCCAAAAACAATAGGGATCTTCATTGGCCAGAACACATCCAACATGCAAAATTTCGTGAAGATTGGTCCTTAACTGTGGCCTGTATCGTGTTTACAAATTATAATGGACAGACGGACGGACACACATGTCTAGATCGACTCAGCTAGTCGAGATATGACGATCGGTATACTTAAAGGTGGGTCTAGGACCAATATTTCGCGGCGTTACAAACATTTGGGGCTGCACAAAGCTATAATACCCTGACAACATAGTTGTGTAGGGTATAAAAACTATATTTAATTATAGCTGAGTTTACTTATATTCCTTGAAATAACTGACGACGAGGAATCTGAATGAATAAGTATTTATTTAGAAGAGTTATAAACGGACCAAACTGATGGTAGAGTTTTTTGTAGTAAAGTTCGGCTTAAAATTTAACCATCATTTTTACTGACAAGCTGGACTAATATCCTCGTTTTTAAACTCTTCACCACACTGTAGTACAGGGTATTATGTCTTTATGCATATGTTTGCAACAGGCAAATGGAATCGAGATAGACCCAAGGTTCGATTTGCGCATGTCCGTCCGTCCGTTCATGTATTTTTGTTAACAAAGTACAGGTCGCATTTATGATCCGAATGAATGAATGAAATTTG
Organism: Musca vetustissima; assembly: GCF_032173495.1. Taxonomy (NCBI): domain Eukaryota; kingdom Metazoa; phylum Arthropoda; class Insecta; order Diptera; family Muscidae; genus Musca; species Musca vetustissima. The sequence continues at coordinate 11,368 of NW_026883052.1, forward strand.
GCACTTAATTGGCCCAAGGATGAACCCTATTGAAATTGGGAAAAATCGGTACATGTTTAGATATAGCTCCCATATATATTTTCGTCCGATTTTAGGTAAATGGTGCACTGGTGCAATGGTGCAAATTTGGCATAGCGTACTGAATTAAGTCTAGAACGATGTGTGGTAAATTGGTTCAGATTTAGATATAGCTCCCATATATATATATATATATATATATTCGTCCGATTTTATATAAATGGTGCACCAATGTCCTTATAAAACATTCGATTTGCACGAAATTTTGCATAGAGTATTGAATTAAGTCTAGAAAGAGGTGTGTTAAATTTCGTGAAAATCGGTTCAGATTTAGATATAGCTCCCATATATATTTTCGTCCGATTTAACATAAATGGTGCACCAAAATCTTTATGTTTGTCTGATTAACACGAAATTTTGCACAACGTATTAAATTGCGACTTGTTAAAATTCATTTTGTTGAATTTCATGCAGATGCAGCCATAGCTTCGAACGGGTGTGTCATTGACATTAAATATTTAACAGTGCGGCGTATTTAACAGTGCTATAAATTTGTCCCATGGTACGCAGCCCGAATGAAATTAAATTTAGCATATGTTGCAGAATTGCAATTGTAACGGTACATATGAACAATATACCAAAAGTGATGAAGGGTATCATATAGTCGGTCCAGTCCGACTTTACTGCTTTCCTTACTGGTTTTCAATTATGAAAGTGTCTTCTTTGCAAAATTTTAAAAATTTTAAAATACACGTGTGTAAAGAATTTGCCCTTTTTGTCACTCACTACAATTACACTGATATAACGTTCGTATTGTGTTTATTATATTTACTTCCTCATAACTTCGACCTCGCATTTTTGAAGGACCATTGACATGAAATTGGACTAAATTAAATATGTGATCTGTGTCTATATGTGAACCGACTTAACCCTACGATCAATAACCGGGTACATTTGTACCTTTTTATATTCTCCACCATAGTATGGTTGGTATTTAAGTTTGATTTTCAGTTCCTATGAAGTATATATTAGGTTGGGGAAAAATAAATCCATTATTTTTTCGGTATATGGCTGTACTGATAGATTTCTCCTAAAGAATCGATCAAAAATTCAGATTAAAGCTTGTTGGTAGGGTGACAATTCGGAGTAAAAACCCAGTAAGGAAAGTAGTAAAGTCGGACTGGGCCGACTATATTATACCCTTCACCACTTTGGGTATATTCTACAAATCTATCGCTTTTCGAAGAAACATTGACATAAAATTTAACGAACTTAAATATGTTATCTTTATCTATATCTAAACCGACGAACATTAATCTCTACACATGTCATTCTGCATCCTATGTACTGCTTAAAATTTAGTCTCAATCAGACACCCGTTTATTATTTTGTTTACAATTAACATAAATAAATCAAAATTATATATTAAAGCTATGCCATACTTATATCTGAACCTATTTCAATCGCTGGCGAGTAATTTTAATTAAATTAATTTATATTAACTTCAGTACATTGAATCGATCGGCCTAGCTATGCATCTTTAGTGAACCATTTTCTTAAAATCGGACGAAAAAATATATATAGGAGGTGTATGTACATATGAACCGATTTTCACGAAACTTAACACACATCATTCTAGACATAATTCAGTACACTATGCCAAAATTCATGCAAATTGAATTATTTTCAGGGACTTTGGTGCTCAATTTACCTAAAATCGGACCAAAAATATATATATATATATATATCTAAATCTGAACCGATTTTCTCTAATTTCAATAGGATTCGTCCTTGGCCAAATAACTGACTTGTGCCAAATTTCATCCTAATCGGATTATAAATGCGACCTGTATTTTATTTACAATTTAACATCAACAGACGGACGGACGGATAGACGAACATGCATAAATCGACTCAGAAAGTGATTCTCTGCATATTCTCAAAAGGAACCATGGATCAATCTCGATTCCTTTTGCATGTTACAAACATATGCCCATGTTACAAACATAATACCCTGTACCACAGTGTGATGAAGGGTATACAAAATTATAAAATTGTGAATGGTGTCTATGGTTCCGATACTGTAACAGACAATTTTGGTTTCGTTTGGCTATTCCGAATTGAAGATGCACCTGCACAGGTAGTCAAAAATGTCGATAAAATCGGAGAAATGTTCGAGAAATGCATTTAAAATGGCAACAAATCATACAACCAAACGGTGCATAGTTGGCCCAAATCGGACATTCCGAAGCATGTTAAATAAAGTTTGCACACAGGTTTAGGCATAGCCCCCATATAAGGGTACCCCCAGGTTTCTTGAGCACGCTATTCAGGTGGATTCCAATGAAAATTTGTACAATGAGTTCTTGTTGGGCACCAAATGTCTTCACTAAAAATTATAAATATGGTCCGCTTTTCCTGGTAGCCCCAATATAACGCCCCAATTTCCGGTATTTTGGGGTTTTTGAGGGCACTTTTCAACCGAATTCGCTGAAATGTGGTACAATGGGTGCTTATTGGCTGCATTAACCCACACACATGTCCTCGGTAACCTATGCCAAATTCCATTTCATTAGGGCAGATTTAGAGTCTTTAGTGCATATATATATATATATATATATATATGTAGCACGAAAAGCTATATCTAAATCTGGACCAATTTTCAAATAAATGATCTGAGCCAAATTTAATCTTATTCGGAAAATAAATGAGACCAACACTTTGTTTACAATTTAACATGGACAGACAGACGGGCATGCATGAATCGACTCAGAAAGTGATTCTATATATATATTCTCAAAAGGAGCCACGGGTATATGAAAAATATATTTTTTAATAAAAATAATAGTATGTGTATAAAACGTATCGTAAATTACCCCATTTAGAACTTAAGATTTAAAATAACATCTTAAAAATACCGCAAATGTAGGCAGTATATAGTTGTTCCTGTTTAGATTCGGACCTCTTTTCTAAATATTTCACTGAAATTGCATAAAATTTATTTATTAATTTGCTTTAAGGGGACTCCCCCATTCATGGTATCAAAAAATGTAGTTTTTCGAATCTACACTAATTCGAGAATGTCCCTACAAAATTTCAAGTGAAATTCTCAAGAACTCCTCAAGATATAGTATATTTATTGTGTAAACCCAATTGACGGCAAGAGTGATTCTCAAACTTTAAACCCATTTTTCTCGAATCAGTATTTTACGAATGGCGGTTTTGGTAAAAAATAGGAGATTTTTGAAAAATTTTGTTGATTTTTGAGCGAAACCAGACATGTACCCTTTCTAACACCGTTGGAATTTTCGGATTCCGATGTTCCAGTGAGGAGTTATCATGCCCACCATAAAAAATAAGGACTTTACTTCAATCACCAAAAACAACAAAAAACAAATTTTTGTAAATTTCTTTTCTTCTCTTTTAAATCTTCAACTATATAGGTGTAAAGTTACAAACCTTAACGTATATTGCTATTCATTTACCAGACCATTGAAAATGTTGAAAATATATAAAAAAGGGGAGGGGGATGGGGGGTTCCCTTAAATAACAAAAATGTATGTTGATCAAGGTTTAAAAAATATAGATGACAATGATGACAGATTATAGAAATAGATGACAGATAGGGACATAAAATTTATAGATGACAGCAAGTTAAAATACATGATTCTCCTTTAAAAAAGAGGTGCTCTTAGTTATTATGTAACAGCAACTTATTACACTGATCATCAACATGTTTGAATATGCAGAGTCACGATTGCCACCATGATAAAATGCTTTAACACTTTAAAAATTTAAACGATTTTTGGCGTTCAAAACTTTCAAACGACATCTAAAGTCCTGAGGGAATTTATGTTCGCGACAAGTAAATATGCCACACTGTTTCAATGACTTCTCAAAGAGAGAAAAATACCTTCAATCCCTGTTATCATATAAATATAGTAGTAAGACAGTAATACAACTTTGTGTAGGACACGCCGTGAATATATTCGCAAAATTGGTATGAGTGAAATTCCGCTTAGACATACATCATCTACGCATTACCCTTGTATTTTTCTAATCTACACACATTAGCGCTTGTGTCGGTGTGAGTGATGGGGTTGTTGGGATTTGTAAATGTCATAACTCAGAAAAAGTACGAAATTCTAATTTAAGCAAACGAATTTTTGCGAGTGTCCCACAAGCATTCTCTCAAGAATGGTGGAATTTTTGGTATTGACACATACACAAAGAAGCAAAGGACATGAACCTTTACAAAATCGTATAACAGATACATATGTGGTGTTTACTTTCAAAATCATTAAACCAGAATACCCTTCATAAGAGATAAACATCGTCAATGTAAAGTTATTTAATTTGGTTACCTATGAGAGTAAGAAAAAGTATGTTATTTATTGAATTACTGAACAAAATCAAACGAAAACAAATTAGAAAATAAATTTTACTAGCTGGACCCGTCGCGCTTCGCTGCCCCTTCTAAAGTGATTAACATGGGAAAGTTCACGTAGACAACTATTTGTATGCAGTTTAAAAGCTACTATTTATTGATAGGCATGATATAGGTATTATAGTAGCCAAATTCGAAGATTACTGTTCAGCTATAGATATTTCCTAGTGTAATATCAGCAATTATATCGTAGCAGCTGGTTAATGTATAAGTTATACGATTCAATAGATTAGAAATACATTTTTAAATAATCAGCGATTAGCAGTGGTGATATTAAAAACAAATTTGGCTTGATTTGTCTCAATAGGATTATACACTAATATATTTTCTCCAATGCAATCATTCATTCCCATTACCACCAACCTTTATAATACAGACATGATTCCCCATTATATGGCTGGAATCCCTTCCTCGCTCCGATTGATATCGCTTAGATCCCTGCTGTATAATTCCTGTTAGGGTTTTCAAAAGAATGCAGTATCACATTATAATATTTTTACCGAACCTAGATTTAGTATTTGTCTTAACTCTACACACCTTAGTATTTTTAAGAAAACCAAGATCAAGTCGGAAGATAGAATTTGTGGCAATTAAGTTAGTCGTTTCCTCTATACATCTTCAAAATAATAGTTTATGTCCACGGGGATCAACTAAACTTAATAAGTAATGGACAAATTTTGTTTTCAGTTCAGCTATGATGATAACCCACTACAAATTTCAGATTTTTATTACTTTTAATCCACCATCAGCATTTCGCTGCTGGATATCTCCCAATTATTGCTGATTCATACTTTTATTGAAATCATATTTGTTTTCCACAATCGTTGTAGAATTATTGAAACTAAAAAAAAGTTGCTTAACTGAATTTATTTTCCAAAATGCAAAAAAAATATAATGCCAATAATTTTCATTTTACACAAATTTTATTCAAATATGCGAAGATAATGGAGGGATAAAAAACAGCAGACGTTCGGAATTACTGAACTGGTGGTTTTTTTATCATTACTGTCAAAAAATTCTGATTTGGACCAAATTTTACTTCCTGGTCATTTAATTTAAGATTGGATTTGTACTTATCTGAGTATCATACATACTGTTATGAACAGATTTATTCAAGATATTCTAATAGTTGGGAGTAAGTTCTCCCCATTATTTCACGCCAATTTTTATAGGCATAATGCGTATATTTAACCAATTTACTCAGGCAAATTTCGAAGTGGGAATCTAACCCTTTTTATACCCTTCACCACACCGTGGTACAGGGTATTATGTCTTTGTGCATATGTTTGTAACAGGCAAAAGGAAACGAGATAGACACATGGTTCCTTTTGAGCATATGCATAAAATCACTTTCTGAGTCGATTTACGCATGTCCGTCCGTCCATCCATCCATGTATTTTTGTGAAAAGAGTACAGGTCGCATTTATGATCCGATTTGGATGAAATTTGGCATAGGCCACTTGTTTGGTCCAGGGACGAACCCTATTGAAATTTGAAAAAATCGGTTCAGATTTAGATATATAAATATATATATATATTTTCGTCTGATTTTATGTAAATAGTGCACCAAAGTCCCAATATATCTCACGATTTGTACGAAATTTGGCACAGTGTAATAAATCAGGTGAAGAATGGTGTGTGTTAAGTTTCCTGAAAATCGGTCCAGATTTAGATATAGCTCCCATATATATTCTCGTCCGATTTAATGTAAATGGTGCACCAATGTCCCATATGTCTTTCGATTTGCAAGAAATTTGGCACAGCGTAATGAATTAGGTGTATAATGATGTGTGCCAAGTTTCCTGAAAATCGGTTCAGATTTGGATATATCTCCCATATATATTTTCGTCCGATTTAAGGTAAATGTTGTACCAAAGTCCCTATATATCTTTCGATTTGCAAAAAATTTGGCATAGCGTACTGAATTATGTCTAAAATGATGTGCGTTAAGTTTCGTGGAAATAGGTTCAGATTTAGATATAGCTCCCATATATATTTTCTTCCGATTTAATATAAATGGTGCACCAAAGTCCAAATATATATTTCTATTTGCACGAAATTTGGCATAGCGTACTGAATAAAGTCTAGAATGACGTGTTATGTTTCGTGAAAGCAGTTCAGATATAGATATAGCTTCCATATATATTTTGTACGGATTTCATGTAGCTTCTATATATACTTCCTTCCGAGTTTATGTAAATTGTGCACTAAAGACCCAAAGTTTGTCCGTTTGCCACACAAACAGTAGTTACTATAAATTAATCTCTGGCAAGTCTCGTTGAAATCGGTTCAGAGTTAGATATAGCTTCTACATATATATTTTCTTCAGATTTTCAACAAAATTGAAATAAAATTGTGCACATCGTACTGAAGTTAGTATAATCTAGAAGAAAGATATAATTTTCACACCAAATGTCTCAGCAAGTTGAAGATACTATTATAAAACGTGTGGCAAGTTTTGTTGAAATCGGTTCAGATTTAGATATAGCTCCCATATATAGCTTCGTCCGATTTTAGTTAAATATTACACCAAAGACCCAACGTTAGGCCGATTGACATAACATTTTGCACAACATACTGAAGTTAATATAACCCAGCATGTGGAAAGTTTTGTTGAAATCGGTTCAAATTTGGATAGAGCTACCATATATATATTTTTTTCCCGACTTTAAGTAAATGATGCACCAAGAACTCGAAATGTGGCCGATATGCACAAAACATACTGAAATTTGTATAACCTAACCTGTGACAAGTTTCTATAAAATCGGTTTATATTTCGATATAGTTTTTATATTTTTTCTGATGTTTATCAGATATTTGTCCAAATAATGAATGGGTGTCCGATTGATATTTTTTCATCAGTTGAATATACCCAAAATAGTGAAGGGTATCATATAGTCGGCCCGTCCGACTTTACTACTTTCCTTACTGGTTAAGATATAAGTATAAAAATCTGTTCTGCGGTTTTTGACTTCTAAAAAAATCTTTTTATTCTCTACATGTAGAAAATTGAAACGCAATGGGGATTGCATTTCCCCCTAATGTACCACGCTTATTTTTGTATGGATGATGTGTATTTACACCTACGTTATTCAGACAAATTTTGAAGGCCGTACCTGTAACCGTTTCTAAGATGTACGTATATTACATGTTTACAAATTTTGAGGTATGCTATTGATGCTATAACTCTGCAACCACGCGGATTTTTTGAAGTTTATCTAGCCTATGTTACTTTCAGGACATGGCACGACATACTATGTAAATTTTATTACATTCATCGAGGAATTTTCGAAGTTTATCTTGACTATCTTACTTACATGGGTTGGCATGACTTACTGCGAAAATTTCAGTAAAATCTATTGAGCGGTTTTTGTGTCAACGACCAAAAGAGTTTCCATTTTCTATATTTAGATTGATTAAATGCAGTGCGGGTACATTTTCCCCTATTGTATCACGCCAATTTTTGTAGGGATGATAATTACTTTCGATGCGATAACTCCACATTTTGGAATTTTATATAGCCAATATTATTTTCCTCGGATGGCATGATGTGCCGTAAAAATCTCAATAAAATCTGTTTAACGGTTTTTGAGTCCAGAAACAAAACATTTTATATTTCCTAATGTAGATTATTTAAGTGCAACGGAGAGTGCATTTCCACCGATCTTTTCTTGCTCAAATTTTTATGAGTAATGTGTATTTATACCTACGATATACAGATAAATTTTGAAGACGTTATCTGTAGCCGTTCTTATACTTATACTTACTATTGATGCTATAACTCCACATCCACGCGGAATTTTAAAAGTTTTTGTAGCCTATGTTACTTTCAGGGCATGCCCCGACATACAGTCTAAATCTCATTAAGATCTGTTCAGCGGTTTTGGCGTCTATCGGTAACATACAAACAAACAATTTTTTTCTATTTTATATAGATAGATATATAGATTGTTTTATGTATTATTAAATATGTGTTTCGGATGCTATATTGGCCCTCTACAAAACGAATAGTTAGTATTGGATTATTATAACCTACACACTTTATCGCATTTTGGTATAATTCCTTCTCAAACCAAAGATATGTAAAACGAGAGACTTTTTTCGGCTGATAAGCTTTTTTGATGTATTTAAAATAAGTGATACTATTAATTGTGTGAGATTGGAATATTCGCACTAACATCCCATTCAATAATCATTCTATACTATTACTCATTTATCATTCGTAGTTTAGTCCCACAATTAATCTATATTAAACACGGATTTACATAAAAAATTAAATGTTTCCAACACAAAATATCAAGCCCAGTATCACTCCATGTTATACTGGAAAATGACAATTTGTAAAAATTCAACTGTCAGCCACACATTGGGAAAATTCGGAGTATGTCCACAACAACTACGAGTATGTATATTACACTGTGCTACATAAAAAATATATATTCAAGGGTTCTAATGCAGCAATTCTTTTTAGTTATTCTCTACATTTACCGTTATAAAATTCATTTTCAAAGTGACCCAGAAAACCCAATGGTATTTTCGTGGTCCATGGATTCCAACTAAGTAAAATTGGTACATTAGAACCCCTGAATAATTTTCGTGTCGCACAGTGTTATTTAATGTTTCTCCATGCAATGAGCAAAAACTTAATGATACATAAACTTTCTGTTGAAAAAGTCAGGTGTGTGTGTGTGTATGAAAACTGTGAAAGAAAGCGATGATTTATTTCCCTCACGTGGCAAATAAATGACTGACCTTCTTTTCTTTTAACTACTTCGTGTTGTTGTTATCTAGTGTAAAGTTTGCTTTCTTTCTAAAACAAAATATAAGTAGCATCTGCTGTGTTCTTTTCCTGTTCATCCATTTACCTGTCGTTATAGGTTGAAAAATATACAAGAAACAACTGCAAAAATGTTGCAAGAATTTCCTTCAATTTTTATGTGCGCCATATTAATGTTCCATCTAAATATCACTTATTTTGTCATTGCATTGAAAAGTGTTTAGAAGCCTTGAATAAAGTTTCTAGCTCTTAGTTGTACAGTATAAAGGACTAAACATGTAGCTTCAAAAGTCCATTCAAATTCCGTGGAACCCCGCGTGATTTTAGTTTTTTTACACGCCAGATCTAATGAGCCCATCCATGTTCAATTCCGCCCAATAAAACGGCGGATATAGGTACCTTGAATGGGGGAAAAACGGAAAAAAATTATTTTGACAAATTCGCGTATATAATCGCGTTTTTCTTCGAATTGATTTCACATACATTCATTCTTGTGTTATCATATTCGCGAATCTGTGTGAAAATAGGTCGAAAATATGTCGATACGCGAATAAAATGCGTATTTTATGCAAAACCGATTGTGGAGGCACATCCGCGATTTTTAACTGATCCTTTTAAAATAGGTGTCCTTTTGTGTATTTTCGTAGGAGATTACTGAAACCTGATGCGCATAAAAATCTTATGCACTTTGCGCCATTTATAGCCATTTTTAAGATTTTTGCATAGTCAAGTGCATCGAGCGGCACACTTTGGTAGAGATTGATTCTGTTTATACGAAAACCGCATGCGCATCAACTGATTTCAAGGAATACGCGAACTGCATGCTTTTTAATGTTGATCATTTTCATATACTGTAACTGCAATATATTTGGTCATTTTTAAGTCGAAACTCTTATCAGATAAATCTACCGTTATTTAACAATCACCTAAAGGAATTTGAAGAAGAAATCGTGGCAGATTTTAGAAGATTAAAGCAAAAACTTATTCCCTTAACCATACTAAAAAATCAAAAATTCAACAAACGTTTTGTTTTAATTAAAAAAATAATTTATTTTATTTTCAGATATTTTCATGCTTTTATTTGTTTTTCGCGACTATTAAAACGTATTTCAATGTATTTTGACTAGTATACAAAGAAAACAAATGTCATTAATCATTTGTGACGAAATTCGCGAATTACAACAAATAGGAATAAATTTAATTTATATTTGAAATACAAGATTTAAAATCGCTATAACTTTTGTGCGCAGCATCGGAATTTGTGAACGCGAACAGATTTCGAATCAGCATATTTTTCATATCCTATGTACCAAAAATCATAAATGTGCTCGCAAAAAAAATTTTCAAATTTTTTTAATGGAATTTTAAAGGAATTTTGTAATTTCCCATACATATAGCAGACCCGGCAAACGTTGTTTTGCCTTATCACAATTGCATCAATATGGGGTTGGTCAAAATTAACGAATTCATGGAAAATATATTTCAGACCCTATTTACCAAAAATGTACATCAAATTTCCACCATCAAAAAATATGTATGATATTTTCCTCATGACGGTAAACCTTCATTTACTGATACCCCAGTATATTAAGTAAAATTGTTATTGTTAAATATTAAATTATGTCAGTATGTGTGGTATTTCAGTTTAACAATTGATCGAACTTACTCCACCAAACATTTTTCAGTAGAAGGTCAAGTTTTGATCTAACTACTCTTATCTCAAAAGATAATTACTATTCCTATTTCGATCACATACGATTAATAATTCCTATAAAAGGTGTGTTGTGTTCAATTACTCCAATCTTCGACTTTTTATGTTTTTCTCAATTTTTTCTTTGGTAAAACTCTTCACACTGCAATTAAAAACAATCGAAGGATAATGTGAGTCAAATTGGTGCAGTCGTTCTCAATGGAAACATTTTTCACTTCATGAATAATATATTTGAGGAACCATAAAGGCACATATAAGATAGACACCTAGAGCATCTAATGCGCAACTGTCTCCATGTAGGATTCATATTTATATATATACTTCCCGAAGATAATAAAATTGTCAATAATACCTTCCATAGCTATCTAAATTGTTGAGGTATTTGTAATGGACATTTTGGTATATCCTATGTATATGTATGTACATTTTTCGCAAATAAAGGGTTTTTTCCTATTTAGAATACGTCCATGTTTCAGCCAATGATTCAGATATAGTGTGGGATGTATGTCATGTGTTGGTTTTATAATTTAAAAAATTGGCTCACCATTATTGTGCGCTTTTAAACCTTATTATATTTGTCAATATTTTGGCATTGTACGATTTTATGTACTTTGAATGTAGTAACAAAAACCGTATACATTGCCTTTTATTCAGCATTTCATGTAGGATAAGGAACTTCTCTTTAAATTGTCGGTATAGTATCTCTTTATGGTATATCCCACATAATGGCAGGCATATCGGTCCAGCCGTTCCTTCGAAATATGTTTTGCAAGATTTTCGCCGATGTTTCTCAAAATGTTTCTTCATAAAAGCCTTCTCACTTCAATTACAGGCAGCTGAAAGAAATTTTGAGTCAAATCACGCCCCATAGAACATATACGTAAAGTTTGGTCAAAATCGCTGCATTAGTTCTTGAATTATAGTGAAAAACCATAAAAAACTAAATATTGCGCCATCTGTCGGATGAACTTCAAACTACACAGAAACACTCCTCACGCTCCATAGAGCATGTACATACAATTTGGTCCAAATCGGTGCAGTAGTTTTTGAGTTTATCGATCGAGTTTATCGATCACGAACATACATGTAATATATATATATATATACTAGCGGGCCCGTCAAACGTTGTCTTGCCTAGCAATATTGATTATGTCTAATTTTCGGAATATTAGGTTTGTTTTTATACCCTCCAACATACATTTCTACTTCTTATAAGATATTTTATATTGAAAATGTTCAACAGAATTGCTTCTAATTTAATATTAGGAATACTTATTGAGCAGAAAATCTCCCTAATTAATAATATCAATATTGACCCAAGTATTCGGATGGCTCCCATATATCCCTTAATATTCGGTATTCGCCCAAGCTTCCAAATATCCCCCATCTAATTGTACCCCACATATTCTGATACTGTGGGGGATTTGGACACGTTTTTAAATCTAATCGGCTGTAATTTGGCATTGGGTTCTTATTTGTAGAATAAATCGCACTAAAATTATCTATATTGGCCCACTCTTTGAGGTAATTAATATATATACATCCCCTTTGTAGTAGCTATAATGTACCATAACGGGATATTGAAGGGTAACACACATTTATGAGGAAACATTTCTATTTAGGTCCAAGCTCCTACATACAGGTCCCACTTCATTTTCGGAATTGTGAAGACTTTGACCGAATTTTCTCATAGAGTATGCCATACATATTTCCCGTTTAATTTTTGGTACGTTGAAGTTATTACCCTCTTTTCTCGTGTCTATAATTTTGAACTTTATTGTTAAAGATCATGGAAAACCTACTACCTAATATATCATCGTACATATCGGTCATTTGCTGCAAGACAGGCATAACTCAAAAAATCGATTTTGCAGAAAATGCGTTTTCAATTTACTCACACTTTATATGGGACTCCTACAGCTTCTCAATTAGACTGTGTAAGAATGATTCATATGATTTTTTACATAGCATGAGGTCTATTATAGCGAACAATCGTCATTAATTCGAAAATCACGATTTTTGAGTTATGCCTGTCTTGCAGCAAATGAGTGGTATATTGGTTTTCTCTGCGATACACATTATTAGTATCTGATATGTGCGGTATTGAGTTTATAAGTTCAATGATTCTAACAAACGATTAGGCAAATAACCACAATATAATGGTGCCATCTGATTTCCCGTGGCATAACAACATTTTAGGTACATTAAGAAATAAAATGTCCCTATTAAACTATTATTATTATTTTAAGAAACTAATCTTGGGCATGGATCTTAGAATCAGAACTCTATTCCGCATGTCTTCTGATTTTCATCCTTGCATTTGTCCCAAATATACGGACATTCTATGTACATTTAATGATTCTTCTCAATTATTTTTAAAATTTTTACAAAAAAAATTCAATACAATGTCAATCCAATTGATAAAAAATATTATTTCAAAATTTTCAATAATTGACAAATGAAAGCTTAAAGGAATGATACGCTACCAATTTTCGCCCAAAATATCTCATAATAACAAATACGACGTGTTGCAATAAAAATAGCTCGATAATAAATTCGTGGAAATGCAAATATGCTTCAAAATACTTTTTGCAAATTTTTCGCGATTTTCAAATTTTTCTCACCTTTTAAACCTTTCCTGGAGCTCCACGAACATTTCAAGACTAATATAAGAAAAATCCGTTCAGCCGTTCTCGAGATTTAGCGAGACTAACGAACAGCAATTCATTTTTATATATAGAAGATAGAAGAAGATATACATATACATATACAGTGAGTGTAATAAGTATTTTGCCTCAATATAAATTTGACAAAATTCTAATATATACGCCTAAAGCCAGCATACTGAAGATGTAAAATGAATTATGTATGATGGGATATGTTTGTGGACATATTTAGATCTTATTTCTGCAAGAATCACTGCGAAAGACCTATTGGTCACGAAGATATCGGCCAAAATCTATACCAACCCAAAAATGATTATCACAAAAAAGTATTTTGCTTTTTATTATCATTTTTGAAAAAATCATTATATAACACACGCTTTGTCTTTTTATAGTTACCATTGCGGGTAACCACATACTAAAAGCGATTTGGCGACGATTCCAATAAACCACGGCATTTTTTCGCGAATATTTTCTCACATTTACGTTCAATACATTCTCCAGCAATTTTTCATTTAATATATGGTAATTTCTCGTCCTAATCTCAAAATGAGAGTATTAGATATGGTCGTCGCGGCTTCAAAACATCCCAAATAACTTTAGAATAATAAAAAGGAGGTTTTGCAAAATATATCGCGAGGACAGGACCCCAAAAACTATTAAAACCAAAATCCGACAAACAAATTATTAAAAAAAAATATCGCGAAACCCCATTTTTCAGACTTTGAAAACTTTATGGTCCATTAATATTGATCTAGGAACCAATATATGCGATGAAAATAGCAATAAGAAGGTCAGATTCTAAGATATGAACGGTTTTGTGGCAATAGAAATACATCAAATTTCGAAAATAAATAGATCGACCAGTTTATTCACTGATACATTTTATTCGCAACTGATGGTGTTAAACGGATGTAAAATATTGACTGCGTATTCGTCACCAGCTACCACAGTTTTTTAAATCGCAATAGTATTTGACGAAGAATGATGTTTTCTCCCAACTTCATGTACTGTTTGTAATTTCTGTTGTTTTAGAACTGTTAATTTCTTTGAATCTGGCCACCTTATTGCTATTTTAATCGCATATATTGGTTCCTAGATCAGTATTAATGAACCATAAGGTTTTCAAAGTCAGAAAAATGGGGTTTCGCGGTATTTTTTTTAATAATTTGTTTGTCGGATTTTGGTTTTAATAGTTTTTAAGGTCGTGTCCTCGCGATTTATTTTGCAAAACCTCCTTTTTATTATTCTAAAGTTATTTGGGATGTTATGAAGCCGCGACGACCATATCTAATACTCTCATTTTGAGATTAGGACGAGAAATTACCATATATTAAATGAAAAATTGCTGGAGAATGTATTGAACGTAAGTGTGAGAAAATATTCGCAAAAAAATGCCGTGGTTTATTGGAATCATCGCCAAATCGCTTTTAGTATGTGGTTACCCGCAATGGTAACTATAAAAAGACAAAGCGTGTGTTATATAATGATTTTTCCAAAAATGATAATAAAAAGCAAAATACTTTTTTGTGATAATCATTTTTGTGTTGGTATAGATTTTGGCCGATATCTTCGTGACCAATAGGTCTTTCGCAGTGATTCTTGCAGAAATAAGATCTAAATATGTCCACAAACATATCCCATCATACATAATTCATATTATATCTTTAGTATGCTGGCTTTAGGCGTATATATTATAATTTTGTCAAATTTATATTGAGGCAAAATACTTATTACACTCACGTATATGAACCTATTTCATCCAACTTACCAGACATTGCTTTAGATTCATTTCGGTACGTTGTGCTAAGAGCCAAAATTTTCATCTTGGGTGCACCATTTACTTATTTGAACATATTTCAACAAAACTTCACACATCAATCTCTACATAATTCGATATGTTGTGTATATGTATTTATATATAGCTTCTATATAAATCTGAATCGATTTCAAACTAACTAATCGCCCAAACTTCTTTGGTGCGCCATTTACTTAAAATCGGACGAACATATATATGGAGCTATAGCTGTATCTAAACCGTTTTCAACATTTTGCACACGTCAAAATTTGCATATGTAATTCTTTACGCTGAACGGAGGTAAAAATACTCTAGACGTTAAAAAAAGTAAATGAAATAAAATAACGAGGGTTATATAATGTTGTATGACCCCAAAAGTTTGTAGTGCCACAAAATATTGGCCTTATATTTACCTATAAGTACACCAGTCTAGCGATGTTTGAACGTACGTTTGTCAATTGTAACTCTTTATCAAGGTACCGGCTGCTGCATCGAGTGTTCATGAAGGTCCCTGGCAAAGAACGATTAAAATTAATTAAAAATTAAAATTAAAATAAACGATTTAATACTCAAGTGAAACCAGTAACGAAAGCAGCAAAGTCGGAGTGGGCCGACTATATGACATCCTTTACCACTTTGGGTATATTCTACATATTTCTCCTAACAATGTTCCTTAGAGGGAACACTGACATGAAATTTAACGAACTTAAATATGTGACCTATAAGTGAACCGACTAACATCAATCCATCCATACACTTGCCTTCCTGCAACCTATGCTAAATTCAATTTCATACGGGCAGAGTCGTTTGCGTACAATGGGACTCATCGATTTAAAGCAAAAATGATATTCGCTATTCGGGATGCCGCATTGTTCAATTTAATCCAGGGACCGTAACGGTTACAAGTTATATAAAATCAGGTAAAAAATAACTGTTATTTTGTGGCCTAAATAAAAAATCCACTTTAATTTTTTATTTTTTAACGGAAAAAATAAACGTTGATTTTTAACTGTTAAAAATGATTGTTATTTTTCCCGTTAAAAATAAAAGTCTTTTAAGGATTTTTATTTTTTCCGTCAGAAAATAAAACTCTTTTTACGTAAAGAAGCTTATACAACTTGTAATCAGTTATAAAATTACAATTTATAAATCACTGTCCTTATTACATTAAGTGTACACATAAGTAATCAAGATCAAAGGTAAAATTTTTTTTTTATAAAATTTTAAAAAAAGTCTAGTGTACCAAATCATGGATATTAATTAAAGAATCATTCCCCTGACTGTGGGGTCAAAGCTTATATAACTGGTACAAAACTCTATATGTTTATTTACGTAAAAAGACTTTTATTTTCTGACGGAAAAAATAAAAATCCTTAAAAGACTTTTATTTTTAACGGGAAATATAACAATGATAGATACCAAGCAACGGCTCTGATTGGCTTTAACATGGCGAAGTCCAGGCTTATCTTGGTCCCTCTTTCATCTCTTTCATCCACCTGGGGAGCTATTCTCATCACCCGATGAAATAGTGAGCTAATATGTGCCGAGAGTTCACCCATAAGAACTATAAACAAGTGAAAAAGCGGTAAGTTCGGCCGGGCCGAACTTTGGATACCCTCCACCATAGTTATATTGACAGGTACTATATATGAAAATATAGGAAACATACCAAAAAGTGGACCTATACCGACATTTCTAAAAACGGATTATGTAAACCATAATACAAATTTTAGAAAATTTTAAAGGATAATAATACCCTCAGCCTTATGGCTAATGAGGGTGTATACACTTTAACACGATGAAAATGTGCCTCATCGAAATATTGGTTCTAGACCCCATGTCTCTTTGGACCAAATTCGTTTCAGAAAATTTAGATTTCATCCGAACTTTGCCCATCTTATTATTTCTTCCAAGCTTAGTTCAAATTCGAAGATGGGGAATATCGGTCCAATCCTTCTGGAACCTCCAATCAGGGGCTAGGTCTAAATGCGGCTATAGTTCACTACCGAACCTTACGTTCTAATTTTTTATCTCTCTATCCTCCGCAGTTGAAATGATTACAAAAGGGTCTTAGAACCAAATCCAAAACGCGCAACAAATCAGATAACTATTTTAATATAAACCAGTAAGTAAAGTAGTAAAGTCGGACGGGGCCGACTATATGATACCCTTCACCACTATGGGTATAATAAACAGGACTATTAACATGAAATTGGATGAAATAAAATATGTGATATTTATCTAAATGTGAATCTACCTATATCTATCCATAAAGTATGTAAATCGACTTCAAAGAAATATAAATAGGTCATCCGTTGGGCTATGTCTGTACTTCTAGAAAACGCAACTACGTAATTTTATGCTCAATTTTGAAAGTTGTGCAAACTTTGATGTCAATCTGACTAACATGAGGAGTTTGATGCCCAATTTACTTGAAATCGGGCGAAAATATACATGGAAGCTCTATCCACACAGGTTAGGTTATACTAATTTCAGAACGTTTTGTTCCTATCAGCGACAATAAATAAATAATATACGACAATCTATAATAAAAGGGAGCTATATCTAAATCTGGACCGATCTTCGCGAAACAAGGCAGACATCACTCTAGGCTCAATTCAGTACATTATGAAAAATTTCGTGCAAATCGAAAGATATATAGGTACCTTGGGGCACCATTTACATGAAATCGGACGAAACTATATATGGGAGCTATATAGAAATCTGGACCGATTTTCTCGAAACTTGGCAGACATCACACTAGGCTCAATTCAGTACTTTATCCCAAATTTCGTGCAAATCTAAAGGTATATAGGGACTTTGGGGCACCATTTACATGAAATCGGACGAAACTATATATGGGAGGTATATCTAAATCTGAACCGATTTTCTCGAAACTTGGCAGACATCACTCTAGGCTCAATTCAGTACGTTATGCCAAATTTCGTGCAAATCGAATGATATATAGGGACTTTGGTGCACCATTTACATGAAATCGGACGAAACTATATATGGGAGCTATATCTAAATCTGAACCGATTTTCACGAAACTTGGCAGGCATCATTCTAGGCTCAATTCAGTACGTTATGCCAAATTTGGTGCAAATCGAATGATATATAGGGACTTTGGTGCACCACTTACATGAAATCGGACGAAACTATATGTGGGAGCTATATCTAAATCTGGACAGATTTTCACGAAACTTGGCAGACATCATTCTAGACCTAAATGATTAGACTGTACCAAATTTCGTGCAAATCGAAAGATATATAAGGACCGTTTACATTAAATCGGTTAAATATATATATGGGAGCTATATCTAAATCTGAACCGATTTTTTCCAATTTCAATAGGGTTCGTCCTTGGGCCGAATAAGTGACCTATGCTAAATTTCATCCAATTCGGATCATAAATGCGACCTGTACTTTGTTTACAATTTAACATGGACAGGCAGACAGACAGACGGACAGACGGACATGCATAAATCGACTTAGAAAGTGATTATATGCATATTCTCAAAAGGAACCATGTGTCTATCTCGTTTCCTTTTGCCTGTTACAAACATATGCACAAAGACATAATACCCTGTACCACAGTGTGGTGAAGGGTATAAAAAGGGGGGTTATATGGGGACTACCCCAAAAAGGGGGTGAATATTAATAATTTTTGGTAGGGAGATTTGTTACCATATACGACTACAAAATACCAAATTGCAGCAAATTCGGTTGAAAAACGCGCTCAAGAACCCCAAAATACCGAAAATTGGGGGTACCCTTATATGGGGGCTATCCGAAAAAATGGACCTATATTCATAATATTTTGTGGAGAGATTTGGAAACTATTAAGAACTCAATGTACCAAATTTCAGCGTATTCGGCAAAAAATCGCACTCAAGAACCCCAAAATACCGAAAATTGGGGGGTACCCGTATATGGGGGATATCCGAAAAAATTGACCTATATTTATAATTTTTTGTGGAGAGATTTTGTACCTATTAAGAACCCAATGTATTAAATTTCAGCGTATTCGGTTGAAAAACGCACTCAAGAACCCCAAAATAACGAAAATTGGGGGTCCACTTATATGGGGCCTATCCGAAAAAATGAACCTATATACATAATTTTTTGTAGAGAGACTTGGTACCTATTAAGAACCCAAAATACTAAATTACCGTCAATTCGGTGGAAAAATACGATCAAAATCCCCAAAATACTGAAAATTAGGAGGTACCGTTATATGGGGGCTACCAGAAAAAGTGGACCTATATTTATAATTTTTTGTGGAGACCCCATAGTAGTACCCCATAAGAACTCAATGTACCAATTTTCCGCGTATTCGGTTGAAAAACGAGCTCAAGAACCCCAAAATACCGAAAATTGGGAGGTACTGTTATATGGGAGCTATACCTAAACGTGGACCGATATATCCCATCTTCGAACTTGACCTGCCTGCAGACAAAAGATAACCCTATCTCAATTCCTTCAGAAGATAGCGTGATTACAACAGACGGACGGACGGACAGACGGACGGACATGGCTAGATCGTCTTAGAATTTTTCCCTGATCAAGAATATATATATATACTTTATAGGGTCGGAAATGAATATTTCGATGAGTTACAAACGGAATGACAAAATTAATATACCCTCCATACTATGGTGGAGGGTATAAAAAATGGGTTGAGGCGTCGGGTTAGTTGCCCACTCTCGGAAAACCCAACCTACTATGAAAAAGCTAAAAAAAGAAAACTAAACCCCCCTAATGTTGACGACCCCCGCAAACGTTTAAAGGACCACGATCTGCGAATCTGCACTTGGAATGTGCGCACGTTGTACAGAACAGGCGCAGTGTTCGCTTTGGCGGATTTACTCAAGTAGTACAAAGCCGATATTATTGCCTTACGGGAAATGCGATGGAAAGGGACAGGCCTAAATAAATCAGATTACGCCTTGTATTATAGCTGCCATGAAACGAGATTTATGGTTAACAGGAGAATAAAAGACCTTGTCTCCAGATTCACTCCAATAGATGAGCGAATTGCTATAATCCGCATAAAAGCGAAGTTCTTCTACATCAGTCTTAATTGCGCCCATGCTCCGACCGAAGATAAAGATGAACAGGCCAAAGACATATTTTACGAGCGCCTAGAAACAGCATATGACCGTTGCCCTGGCCATGACATTAAAATTTTGCTAGGAGATTTTAATGCAAAAATCGGAAGGGAAAATATCTTTTGCCCTACCGTCGGAAAATTTAGCCTTCATGAAGAAACATCCGACAACGGCATGAGGTTGATTGACTTCGCGTAAAACACCAAACCGAAGGCTTTGGTGCAGGCACATCCTCCTGTAGAGATGAAGAAGGAAACCTGGTGACAGATACAGACAGCGTGCTGAGGATCTGGAAGGAGCATTTTGAAAGCTTCTGGTATCAAATAGTGGCGTTGAAGAAGATACCCCAGCCAAGATGAGGTCATAAAATCAATTAATCGGCTCTAGAACAACAAAGCAGCAGGAGCCGATGGGTTACCAGCCGAACTATTCAAGACTGGTGGCCAGATGCTGGTCAGGAGCATGCACCAGCTGATTAGCACAATTTGGCTAGATGAATGCATGCCAAATGATTGGAACCTCAGCATTCTGTGTCCAGTGCACAAAAAAGGAAACAAGACGATATGTGCCAACTATAGAGGAATAAGTCTCCTTCCCATCGCATATAAAGTGCTATCCAGTGTGCTGTGTGAACGATTGAAGCCAATGGTCAATGACATCATCGGACCATAACAATGCGGCTTCAGACCTGGCAAATCCACCATTGATCAGATCTTCACTCTGCGCCAAATCCTGGAAAAGACCCACGAAAAACACATCGACACATACCACCTATTTGTCAACTATAAAGCCGCATTCGACAGCCCTATCCGTTCAGAGGTGTTTAAAGCCATGTCTGCGTTCGGCTTTCCTGCTAAATTAATACGGCTATGCAGGATAACTTTAAGTGGCACAAGGTCAGCTGTTGAAATAGGAAAGGACCTATCGGAGCCCTTCAATACCGAACGAGGATTCAGACAAGGTGACAGTTAATCGTGTGATCTTTTTAACATCCTACTGGAAAAGGTCATACGAGACGCAAAGGTGAACAGAAAATGCTATTATATGCATCAGAAGCATGGGTACTTGCGCAAGCAGATGAGACAGCTCTTGGGGTGTTTGAAAGAAAACTTCTCCGAAAGATCTACGGGCCGATCTGAGTCGACGGTGAATATCGGCGTCGAATGAACCACGAGCTTTACCATTTATACGCGGACATCGACATTGTCAGTCGTATTGAGCTGCAGCGGCTACGGTGGCTAGGCCATGTTGTGCGGATGAATGAGAATGCCCCAGCTCAAATAGCATATAAAAGCGAGCCTACCGATGATTCCCGTTGAAGGGGAAGGACACGAATTAGATGGAAAGACCAAGTAGAAAACAACATCCTGGAACGTGGTCTTCCAAATTGGTGGATTTGCGCACAAGACCGACGCGCTTGGAAATCTTTTTAAGCTCGGCTTGTGGAACAACCGTTCTGTAACAAGCCAGCTAAGTAAGTAAGTAATTAGGACGCACATCCAGATAATGAACTAAACTTATTAGAGGATTGTAGAACTCGTGATTTTGCTTCGTTTAGTGTATATCTCATGAATGTGCTCACCGTATGTGCTCACATATTTTTTGAGTCTAAAATTAAGAAACTCCATTCAAATTCCGTGGAACCCCGTGTGATTTTAGTTTTTTACGTGCCGGATCTAATGAGCCCATCCATGTTCAATTCCGCCCAATAAAACGGCGGATATAGGTACCTTGAATCTGGGAAAAACTGCAAAAATTTATTTTGACAAATTCGCGTATAAATCGCGTTTTTCTTCGAATTGATTTCACATACATTAATTCTTGTGTTATCATATTCGCGAATCTGTGTGAAAATAGGTCATATAAATAAATAGGTCATATATCGATACGCGAGTAATATGCGTATTTTATCCAAAATCGATTGTGGAGGCGGTCCGCGGTTCTTAAACGATTCTTTTAAAATAGGTATCATTTTGTGTATTTTCATAGGAGATTACTGAAATCGGATGCGCATAAAAATCTAATGCACGTTGCGCCATTTTTAGGGTTTTTGCATAGTAAAGTGCATCGAGCCGGTTAATGAAACCTCGAAAAATTCATAATTAATGGAAGAGATTCATTCGGTCTATACGAAAACCGCATGTGCATCAACTGATTTCAACTAATACGCGAAATGTATGCCTTTTAATGATGATCATTTTCATAGACTGTAACTGCAATATATTTGGTCATTTTTAAAGTCAAAACTCTTAACAGAGGAATCTACAGATATTTAACAATCATCTAACAGTATTTGTAGAAGAAATCGTCACCGTATTATCTTAACCATACTAAAAAATCAAAAATTGAAAAAAAAAACATTTTATGGCAATTCAAAAATTAATTTATTTTATTTTCAGATATTTTCAAGCTTCTATTTGTTTTTCGCAACTATTAAAGTAGTACACAAAGAAAACAAATGTGTTCAACCATTTGTGAAGAAATTCGCGAATTACAACAAATAGGAATTAATTTAATTTATATTTGAAATACAAGATTTAAAACCGCTATAACTTTTGTGCGCAGCATCCGAATTTGTGAACGCGAACAGATTTCGAATCAGCATATATTTCTTAACCAATGCACAAAAAATTATAAAAGTGCTCGCAAAAATTTTTTTCAATTTTTTTTTAATGGAATTTTAAAAGAATTTTATAATTTCCCATATATGGAAGCTAAGTCTGCATTTGCACCACATTCGATACGTTGTGTAAAATATCGTTTCAATCGGACAAACATTAGGAGCTTTACTTAAAGTCGGAAGAAAATGTTTATGGGAGCTATATCCAAATTGAACCGATTTTACGGAACTTAGCATACATAATTCTGGACTCAACTCAGTACGCTATGCCTATTTTCGTGCCAATCGAAAAATATGTGGAGGCTTTTGTGCTCGAGCTATATCTAAATCTGAATCGATTTTTACGAAACTTAGAACACATAGTTCTAGACTTAATGCAGCATGCTATGCCAAATTTCGTGCAAATCGAAAGATATATAGAG
The DNA here is from genome assembly GCF_032173495.1 of Musca vetustissima. NCBI lineage: Eukaryota > Metazoa > Arthropoda > Insecta > Diptera > Muscidae > Musca > Musca vetustissima. The sequence continues at coordinate 34,935 of NW_026883052.1, forward strand.
ACTTTTGGTCACAATTTAAATAAATTCGGACGAAAAATCGATTTTTACGAAACTAAGCACACATCATTCCAGACTCAATTAAGTACACCATGCAAGATTTCGTGCAAATCTAAAGACTTATAGGAACTTGGTGACCATTTACATTAAATCGGACGAAAATATATATGGGAGCTATATCTAAATCGGACCGATTTTTATCAATTTCAATAGGGTTCGTCCTTGCTCCCCATAAATGAGCTGTACTAAATTCCATCCAAATCAGATTATAAATGCGACCTGTACTTTGTTTACAATTTAACATAAACGGACGAACGGACATACATAAATCGACTCAGAAAGTGATTCCATACATATTCTCAAAAGGAACCCTGTGTCTCGTTTTCTTTTGCCTGTTAAAAACATATGTACAAAGACGTGGCGCCAAATGAGTTAATTAGAGAAACTGATACAGATTTTGCAACGTTACAAAAACAAGGATATGGGTTGAAGCTAAAGTAGCGAATAATTAGTTACCCCTTTTCCGTACAAAAATCATTTGTCAAAATATCTCAGAGAAAGTTTTACATAAAATTTCAAAAAAATACTCTTGTATAACATCCGCAAAGAGGTGAACTGGATATTAAATATCAGCACGTCTTTGACGACAGAGCTACGAAACCATAAGCGACATTTGAAAGCAAAAATTAAAGCAAGTTGGCCAAAAAACACCTAAGACAATAAATTGACGGCAAATACTAATAACATTTCGTAGGGAGATTTGCTTCAATTTACAAATACGTGTCCGAAATTTACAAAATGTCGGGAGGGAGGATATACCTGAACATAGAAAGACCATTTTCCAACTTTGATGGACTGCAGACCCAATTCGTTATATTTTATGGAGGGTATATTAGTTTTGTTTTTCCATTTGTAACGCATCGAAATAATCATCTCCTACTATAAAGTACATATACTCTTGATCAGTGTAAAATTCTATTCTATTCTAAGCATGTCCGTCTGCCCGTCTGTTGTAATCGCTCTACCGTCTAAACGAATTGAGATAGATCGCCAAAATTTCGCATAGAGTCGTCTTTTGTTGGCACGCAGGTCATGTTTGAAGATGGGTAATATCGGTCCACGTTTAGGTATATGAGCGCGTTTTTCAACCAAATTCTTTTTAGGTAAAAATTATAAATATAGGTCAATTTTTCGGATAGCCCCCATATAAGAATACCCCCAATTTTTGGTATTTTGTGGTTCTTGGGCGCGTTTTATAACTGAATTCGCTGAAATTTCGTTTATTGGGTTGTCATTGGGCACCAATTACTTCAGTAAAAATTATAAATATAGGTCCACTTGTAGTCCCCATATAAGGGTACCCCCAAATTTTCGGTATTTTGTGGTTCTTGAACGCGTTTTTCAACCAAATTCTCAAATTTGGTTTTTTGTAGTCGTATATGGTAACAAATCTCCCTCCCCCTTTTAGGAGTAGTCCGCCCCCAAATATCCATAAAAATTTCTGAAATTTATATTTCATGTATATCCTGAAGGGAAGAATTGAGATACATTACTACAATATTGAGTTCGAAACTGACATATCGGCCATTAATATTCGGTAATTCCTACACTATGCAATCAATGTTCCTCATATAACTGTGCAATCTAAATTGCGGTAGTTTGAGGATGTTATACTCTACCATACGTTATTAGTATAAGTGTACGCTTTGGGGTTTTCAGATTTAAGGAAAATCCACATTATAAATTGTTGAAATTTTTTTTACAATGGTTTACATAAATCCGTTTGTAGAATTATCGGTATAGCTTCGCTTTTTCGTATTTTCCCTATATTTTCATTTGAAGTATCTGTCAGTATACCTATGGTGGAGGGTATGCAAAGTTCGGCCCGGCCGAAATTAACGCTTTTTTCACTTGTTTAACAGTTTACATGATTATTGACGTTTGAAAACGGTAATGCCCCGTATTATAGTAAATAGGAAACATCATAATTTGCCTATCATGTCGTTTCATTTCTTGCCATGCAATCATAATAACGTTCAAACCAAAAAATTATAATAAATTGAAAGCAATCACCAATACCAACCAGTTTAACATTATTCTGAAACGATAATGGGAAATAATACCAGTCACATCTATCCTGCTGAAAAACAAGCGTTATGAGGAAGATATGAATAAAATCGTACATAGCACCGAGCATTTTCCTGCAATAAAACACTTCGCATTGTAAAATAAAACATAACCATATAGAATGGTATACTCGAAGTGAGCGACCACAAGTATTTACTATCTGGCAATGGTATGTTGCCACAATAAACCCTCTTACCTGCCATAAAACAAAACTTCTTAATTCTGTCCAATTTAAATTGCTCAGTGTCTACGTGTATTCTATGATGATGCCATCCGCATTCACCCGCGTAACAATGTACCAGCAATTGCCAACGAAACCACAATTTTATTATCTTGCGGTGTTTGTTACGCCCAAAGCGTTGGTGAAATTGTTGAAAATATATGCAGGTTAGATTGGATTTAAAAGTGTGGATGACTGGTGTAATGTTTACTGGTTTGTTTTTGTACGTATTTCAAGGTATTTAAATCATTCATGAGTGTTAAACTCTCAAGTCATTACGAATGGAATGTTGCTAATATTTTTTAAATGCAATCACATACAACTTAACCTCCACAATGTCAAAATAATTACAAAATTAATTTTCATCAAATTTATATACCCTACACAACTATGTTTTCAGGTTATTATAGATTTGTGTAGCCCTAATAGTTTGTCATTTGTCATTTGTAACACGACACAGGTCACAGTTATGGACCAATCGTCACGACTTTTTGCATGTATTCCTGGTCAAAAAGACCTCTATTGTTTTTGGTAATGATTCGTTAATATTTAGGGGATGAAATGGACAAAAACTTTATTTTTGTCTGTTTTTCTGATTAGGTCAAAGAATAGGCATGGCAGTTTTGATAAAGATCGGCCAATATTAAGCGGGTCAAATGGACCCTGACTTTTGTGTGAAAGTTGACAAAATTTGCATTCTATGCGGTATATATACTACTCCTAAGGAAGATAGACTGAAGATGTTTATAGTAGTTGACATTTAAATTGAAAGCAATTATATGGTTGTATGTACTCAGTTGTGGCAGTTATACCTAAATATTTAAAGGTGTCTATATGTTATGATATAGTTTAGCATTACTATTACCCCACCAGAGGACAGAAATGGCGCGTATCGCTTTGAAATTTAACATGAAATTCTGGTTATGGTTATGATTGTTCTGGGGGTGCAATGAACCAAAAAACTTTATTTTTGTCAAATTTTCTAGCTCAAGAGGCCATTATCATATGCATAACGTCCATATTTTACACGGTAACACACACAACCTAAATTTACCAAATTTTTATCTTATTGCGTAATTATTCACCTCGGGAAAACAAGATTTGGGAAATATTCCAGGGTTAGAAACTGGAGCTGTTGACCTATAATAGCTCAAGAGGTTGCAAATATCGTGAAATATTATCCAAACTTAGAGTATAGAACCGCAGAAAGTTAAATTTTCGTGGTAGTTGTGTAGGGTATCATATGACTCCGTTCGACTATACTGCTCCGCTCACTGGTTTTATAATTTGCTAGTATAGGATGGCATAAAAAAAGACTGAATGATTAAAAATTGCTGTATTTTTGTTTTGTTTTTATTTTTTTTATCGATTTTTTATGTTTTTAAATATTTAATTCATAGAAATTTTTTACATTTAAATGTGAAATATAGCATCTCTCAAATGGTGTCCATTTTCATGCAAACAAAAATTGGCTCTTTTAACCGCATTTTCCATTACTGCCCGTAGAGTTTCTGGTTCCAATTGCTTATTTCTGATTGAATTGTTTGGAGCTTATTGATATACACAACCCCCTTGAAATAGCCCTACAAAAAAGTCTGGAGCGGTCAAATCTGCTAAACGCGGAGGCCAAGCAAAAGCACAATTTCTGGAAATTATTCGAATAGCATATTGCAGGCGAGCCTGATGTTCTTGGGAGAGCAGTTACTGTGCCATTTGAATTTTATACGGAAACATTTTAAGATTCCTCTTCAAAAATTGTTTCAGGGATGTTCTGGAGATTCCCAAATGAGTCCAACGATGACGAGTAGAGACAGATGGATCTTCGTTTATACTCTGCCGTACAGCCTCCACGAATGCTTCATATCGACCTCTTCCTGGAAGATTTGACACTCTTCCATGTTCCTTAAAACGGGAGACTAAGTTCTTAATAATGTTGTGACTGGGTGCTGTTCGGACATTAAAATGACGACGATAATTTCGTTGAATTGTAATAATTGTCCTTCCAGAAGAATAAAAAAATTCAATGATTTTGACGCGTTTCTGCACATCATGATTTATCTCCAAAAACCAGTAAATAACCCGCAAAAGGCAAGAATAAAAAAATTATTAAAAACAAAAAAGAAATAACCATTTTAAATCCTTCAGTCTTTTTTTGGGCCACCCTGTAGTAGTATAGGAGCGAATTCTCTATTTTCGAACTTGATCTAAATTAAATGGCGATGACTTTTAGCATATCATTAAATTGATCCAATAATTGGCCCGATATGAGTTGTTTTTTGAAATCAGATTTATACGTAGCTCCTACATATACTGTAGATTACATTAGTTTGTTGATATTATTTACTTTCATCTATTTTAGTATAATTTCCTGATTGCAGCACTTATCAGTAATTCCCAAAGTGCTTCTTGCAAAACTATAACTTGTAGTCATTTATCATTCAACAACGTGCAAAGTGAAAACTGCAAACTTCAATATATAACCATGGAGAGACAATTTCGCTGGATTTCATATTTTCTTTTCTAAGTTGGGTGAGTGCGTGCATTACATTAAATATGTATGCGGAATTTATGATCCCGTGTTCTTTGTCTTCATGTGGACATCTTTTGTGCACTGCAAAGAATTCTTACAAACACAAGACATTGTTGTGCCCTATATGGATTTCTTTATCACGAACGGTGAAAATATTTTTGCCGGTGAAAGTATTTTTGACGTAACGTAATGTGTAGGTACGTGTGGGTGTTTGTAAGGCAGTAGGTTTTAATGGCGGAAGTGGGAATCACAACAACAAAGCATATGACAGTTGTGACATTTTACCATTTTTTCTGCACTCATTTCTCACATATTTTCCTAAAAAGGATTCTTGCTCTTTTACTTTTTTCTATGTTTGTCTTCCTCTTTTTCACAAAAGGAGTAACTTCGGATATGAGGGTGTTACACCAAATGTGCCACAACATTTTGTTTATGGTCCCTTCTTCCTGTGGAAATAATCTCAGTAGCATTGTACGTTTTGTTTGTAGACAATTTTTTTCTTTAAAATATGCAGTTTATGCAGATTACCTTCCTTTTGCTGGCGGAAATGAACAAAGGCAAAAATATAAAGTTACCTAAAATCAGTCGGACATTGTCAAAATTATGGAAATTTGGTGGGAATATTTATTAGGCAATATGTAATTTTTGACATTTTTATAATGATGCCCTTCAAAAGTTGGGGTGTATGTTAAATTTGTCAGCCCGTTTGCAATTCCTCTAAAACTTCACCAGCGATATTCTTGATTAAAATTAAAAAAAATCGACAGGTTCTTAGTATTGGGGCTTTCTCGAAACACAGAAAAATATTGAACATTTTCCGCAAATATGTTTTTTACTCTCAAGAAATTTATCGAAACCTTACATAAAGTTTTTTTACCTACCAAGAACTCGGAAAACAAAATTAAAGCCACTTTGGTTGCAAAATGCGACCATAGCTAAAGGGTAACCCTTTATCTATCAAATTTACATGATTTAAATAAAAATCTCTCTTAGCGTTTTGGGGAGGCCCCTATATAACGGATCTCATAATTTTGATAATTAGGGTTTAAGTATTACTCGTGTTACAAGTTACAAAATGCTTGTCATTAAACTGTCGGTACATTTGGGTTAATTTGGATTAATCATAAATATAAACTACATATATTTTTAAGTGATTATTTATACTCTTTCGAGTCGAACTTAATGATCGAAGGAGTCGAACTTAATATGAAAAGGAAAGCCAGGAGAAGAACCTACGTACCCACCATTATGCGACGCGTTTCGCCGTTGGTTAAGCGGCTCATCAGGCATATTGGGCTATGTGGCTTTACAAATGTCGCACAGTAGGAAAAATGCAGATCTGGCGCGCAGATAATAAAAGTAGATGTTTTACAGTATGTTTATCGATATTTTGGATAAGAATAGATTTAGATGGACAATTTTAATTATTTTATGAAAAAATTTGGCAATTTTTTTGATTAACCCACTAAGCGCCGAATTTTTTAGAAAAAAAACTTAAATTTTTAGGTGAAAATTCCTATTTTGAAGCTTTTTAAACATTTTTTAATAAGCAACATTTTTCGTTATAACTAATAGTACTCCTAAAATTGGAGCTTCTTTTAAAAATTCCGAAACATTTGAAGAGTAAAAAGTGGGTTAAGGGCAAACACTATTGTTATTATATGTATCTTTATAATTGTTAATATTATATATCTAAAACATCAAACTATATATGGGAAATTACAAAAATCTTTTAAATTCCTTTAACCTGGGGTTTGCATGGTTACAACTCGCGAAATATGAACATATTGCATATAATTTAAATTCATTTCTATAAAATGAAGTGTTCTTGTCAAAATCGTAAAATATTGGTAATAAATAATAAGTTGCGTGGAAGCTGTGATGGTGGTATGTAAAAAAATGGGTGAAAATGTGTTGAAGTCAACGAGTTTTTTTGTGTTCGTTCCCGATTTGTGGCTAAACTACACAACGCACGCACATGTGATCAGTGACTATGTTGCAGAAGACGCCATGGACAATATGGTTCTAATGTATGATTTTTCGATATAATCACTGCATCCACCCAAAATGGATGCTGACATTTTGAAGCCGGATTTTCCGTGTTTTTTGAATTTTTCTTATAATTAGGATGCGCATCCAGATAATAGAATAAACTAATTATAGGATTGTAGAACTCGTGATTCTGCTTCGTTTAGTGTATATCTCATGAATGTGCTCACTGTAGCTTCTTTGCAATTGGGTTCCAAAGACGAAAATTTGGTGCGTAAATTTTTATAAAAAACATATTTTTTGAGTCTAAAATTAAGAACGTCCATTCAAATTCCGTGGAACCCTGCTTGCTTTTAGTTTTTTTACGTGCCGGATCTAATTAGCCCATCCATGTTCAATTCCGTCCAATAAAACGGCGGATATAGGTACCTTGAATGTGGGAAAAACTGCAAAAACTTATTTTGACAAATTAATTTTACATGCATTTATGCTTGTATTGTCAAATTCGCGAATCTGTGTGGAAATAGGTCAAAAATACATCGATACGCGAATAATATGCGTATTTTATCCAAAATTGATTGTGGAGGCACATCCGCGGTTCTTAACCGATCCTTTTAAAATAGGTATCCTTTTGCGTATTTTCATAGGAGATTACTGAAATCGGATGCGCATAAAAATCGTATGCACGTTGCGTGATTCTTAGCCATTTTTAGGGTTTTTGCATAGTAAATTGCATCGAGTGGCACACTTTGACCCCTAAATTAAACATCGAAAAATTAATGATTATTGAAAGACATTGATTCGGTTTATACGAAAATCACATGCGCATCAACTGTTTTCAACTAATTCGCGAATGGCATGCTTCTAAATATTGGTAATTTGTATGTATTGTAACTGCAATATATAGCCATTAATGACGTCGAAATTCTTATCAGATGAATCTACCGATATTTAACTATCATCTAAAAGAATTTACAAAAGAAAGCGTCGTATATTTTAGAAGATTAAGGCAAAACCGTATCCTCTTAACCATACTAAAAAAATCGAAAATTCAAAAAAAAAAAAATTTTTTTTTAATTCAAAAATTAAATTATTTTATTTTCCGATATGTTTATGTTTCTATTTGTTTTTCGCGACTATTAAACCGTATTTCAGTGTGATTTGACTAGTATGCAAATAAAACAATGGTGTTTAAGCATTTGTGAAGAAATTCGCGAATTACAACGAATAGGAATTCATTTAATTTGCATTTAAAATACAAGATTTAAAACCTATACCGCTATAACTTTTGTGCGCAGCATCCGAATTTGTGAACGCGAACAGATTTCGAATCAGCATATTTTTCTTAACCTATGTACCAAAAATCATAAATGTGCTCGCAAAAAAATTTTTCAACATTTTTTTAATGGAATTTTAAAAGAATTTTGTAATTTCCCATATATATTTTATAAAATTTAGGCATTACTTATTAAGTACTAATCACATTCAGAATCCGAGTTTTGATCTGAATTATTTGGTAACATTGGATCCTCCAGTAGTTTAAGGACTTCTTCAGATAGTGGCTCACTATATCGATGGTTAAGAGATGTACTACGAGACAAACTTGATATTTTTGGATCAGAAGCAAATAGCAACCTATTGAAAAGATCTCTCATTGTTTCCTCACGACTAATTTTTCTGGTGTACAGTTTCCTGTAGTTCCGAAATTCCTTATTTCTGGATTCCATGGCTTCTTCAGACAATATTCCTATGGGCAAAGCTGCACATATAATTATGTCAGATCCAAGCACTAATATTTTGTGTATGCTTGATGGCATATAGAACCAAGGATACAATTCCACGAAAAGAATAAATGTTTCCTCAGTAAGTTTATTAAATGACTCTGCGTTAATAGTACTAAAATTTTTAATTAATTTTTCATCAACACCAGTTGTCGACGATGCCAAGCCAGGTTGGCTAAAAAACGCCTAGCAGTTTGTTGTTCCGGATACCGACTTAGGTGTGTTAAAAATAATGTGCATTTCTTCTTTCAAATCATTAATGATACGAGCATTCCTTTCTTGGAAAATTGGCCGATCGGAGCTATTAATTTTCCACTTTTTCAAAACCCGTCGATATGAAATGTGCAATATACATTCTAAACATCGAATCCGTGCATGTAAGATAGACAGGCCGTATTCGTATAAGTTGATGTTTGGTGTTAATAACGAAATTTTGTTGTAATTTGCTTATAGCGAAACCATAAATGTAGGTAAAACAGTGTATATATGAATGTTACGCCAATGATATTTTTCCAGGGTTCATAAAGTAGACCCTTTACCTCCGGTATTTGAGAAGACTCTTACAACCGATTTCGTTGTAATTTCAATTTTTATTTAGAAAGACATTTGGAATAAATGTATATTCAGTGTGTTAAGCCCGCACTATAGGGACTTGGGTGGTTGGCAGGAACAGTGCAATCGAAAGTCTCCCAATAGAGTCAGTACGCCCAATGCGTACTCGTGAGCAAAAATAAAGATATGTAACTAAAAATAAATAAAACACGATAGTTTTATTAGTAAAAGGTTCGACCAATGCCGATATTTATTTGTTGGTAACGATATTACCTTTAATGTACAACAATATGTACGATGGCTTACTATTTAAGCGCGATCACAACAATATGTGCGTGGCCAGTCAGTAACAACGAAATCTATCAAGTACTAATAACAATGCTTGTTGACATATAAATGCCTTAAGGTGGCGCAAACTCAAAAATGTAAACAAAGGCCGTTGAAATCTGTCAGCCTCATACTATTACAAGGGTGTAATAAAAAGGAGTAGACAGATTTCAACGGCTACGGCCTTTCAAATTAAAGGCTAACTATTTAACCATTTTAAATAGCATTCTCGCTTAAACATTTGCCGCCTCCCTTGAAACATCCATATGTTTTAACATATATGAGAAATTATAATTAACGGCATAGTGCATGGTGAGCAAAACCTTTTAAATTTTTTCCATATATTTTTTCTTCATTCTTTTTTTTACTTTTTTCAAATAACAATCTTACTTGCTAACGAAAGGGCCATTAGGGACCCCGCGATTACATAGATCATGAAGGATCTATTGTACGAAAGGGCCATTAGGGACCCCGCGGTTGTGTGAGGCCAGAAAGGACCTGTGGTACGAAAGGGCCATTAGGGACCCCGCGAAACGATAGAGCCATGAAGGACCCCGCGAAACGAATGAGCCATTAGGGACCCCGCGAAACGAAAGGGCCATTAGGGACCCCGCGATATGTGAGGCAATTGTGTGAGGTTTGTTGAGGGCCGCCTTACAACGATTTCGTACGATTTGCGAAAAACAATTTATGTTATAGGACCAGTAATTATCCAGCCGAATTTTGTATTTTGAGCGAGCAGCGATCCAGACGAAAGTCGAAAACTATGATTTTTTACTATTTGTGGATACAAGTCTGCTCCTATCAAAATATCTACTGGACGAGATTCAAGGAAGTCGGGATCTGCCAAAACTATATTTGATAAATCCGATTTAAGGTCCGAAGTAATCGAAGAGGATGGAAGATTTCCCGATATGGAATCTACTACCAAGGCTGACGATTCCAAACTGTGA